>NC_141683.1:60792043-61007043 GCF_028749965.1 Puma concolor
TTTATGTCCTTTTCTATGAGTTCTTTGTCTGGTTTATGTACAGAAAAATTCATTTAACTACATTCTGTTTTCTATCTCTATACTGACACTTTTCATCTGTCCATTCCACCGAAAGAGTTCCCTTTAATATTTCTTGAAGATCTGGTTTTGTCATCATGAACTATTTAGTTTTTGGTAGTCTGAGAAACTCTCTTCATATTCTGAATGATACCCATGCTAGATAGAGTATTCTTGACTACAGAACCTGACCCTAATGCTGACGCACTAACATTCAGGCTTGGAAAGAGCCAGAGCCATGGCTAAAGTTAGCTTTAGCACCAGGAGATGGTATTGGCCTGTACAGCAATGGTGTGTGGCACTCCCCAATGGTCTGAGAGGAGGGCAAGTGTTAGGGTGAGGTTCAGGTTTATGGGTAATGTTCAGTGCTAGGGTGATGGTGTGGGTTATTGTTAGGTGTTAGTACACAATCCTACATTTGAGCTCTCTCAACTGAGCCTTCCGAGTAGGCCTTTACCATTTTCCATGCACTAACCCTCAGCCAAACCATGGCTCTGACCCTAATAGGGCTTGAATGGTAGTCCTGAGGAAACAATTTGGGGCACATGACTGATGCAAGATGACGCGGCCAGGGACAAAAAAGCTACTGGTGCCATATGCAGTGACCGAGATGCAGCCACAGAGTGGGATTCTGGGTAAAATCCTAAGCCTGGACCACACAATCAACCTAGCCCTTGCACCTGGAACCAAAGCCTGTCACAAATCCTGACTTTTGCCCTCAACTCAGCACTCTGTGAGGGGTTCTACACTGCAGGCAGATGGACCACTGCCATCTTCCAGGCAGTACGCCTAGCCCTAAATATGACTCTGTTCCTGCCAAGGCCCGGATCCCAGGTCTGACCAAACAAGGAATTTGGGAAACGTGACTAACTCAAGATAACTCAGAGAGGAATGGAAAAGGAGGTTCTGCTGTTTGCAATGACTGGGATGGAGCTTGAATGTAGGACTGTGGGCCAACACCTTACACTAACCCACACCATCACACTATGCAACTTCTAGTCACAATGACTAGACCAGAATCCTCAGGTGAAGACCCAGGATATGACTGTAAGACAATCACATGGAGCGGATCCCAGGAAGGACTCAGAGTTAAAATGGAGGAAAGGGGTAAAAATGGCTGGAGGGAGGGTCAGAGTTTAGCATCAGGGATAAAGATGTGACATGACTAGCACAGTCTTTGCCAGCTCGTTGATTGACTCAAGAAGGACAAATACCTGTGGGCTTTGGTAAACAGTGCTGTCCATAAGTTCCACCTGAAAGCCCTGTCAGCAAGAAGCCTGCCCAGATTCTTCTTTCAAAAACATAGGGAAAGACTTGTCTCTGGGTATGTGTCCTGCCCTTGCCATCAGTATTTAGGGGCAGCAATGATACAGCTGTAGCAGGGATGTGCTCCTGGCTGTTGGGCAAGTGTTTGGAAGTAGGTCTTGGTGCAGGATTCCAGCCAAATGTACTTTATGTGCTGATCAGATCCTGGAACAACCTCCCTACGTGAAAACCTTCCTTTAGTCAACATGAAGGATCTCCATTAGTGAGAGGTGAGAGTCCAACTGGATACCCATGCACGAGCATACCCTAGCCAGCTAAGCAACACCATGTGCTCCAGGAAAGAACAGCCAGGTTTCCTCTAGGATATTAAACCCATATACCTTCAATTTCCTCAGGAACTGACTGGGAAACTGGCACCATTCATACAGCCATGGCTCCTGGACATGAATGGAGAGCTAGCTAGAAAAGCAGCAATGTGATGTGCATGAGTACAAGCAGTATTAAAGTGTTGCAACTCCAAAGGGAATGGCATCCATAAGCAAAAAAGATATCTTTCTTAACCAACTCTCAATCCAGAAAGGAAGCCAGCTCCATTCCTAAAACTTCTGGCTTAGCCTACACACAAGCATTCTCCACTGGGCACCCGCAGATGATCTAGGCCTGGTGATGTCCACAAATTCTGAAACCCAAACTTCAGGGCCCCTTTGGCCAAACCTATCGCACACTCACCAGGATAATAGGACTCCAGCATAATAGGAAAGAATATGACTTTGAGACAAGGGCTCTAAAAACAGTTCCAGGGAGAACCTTGTTTCCAAAGAAGAGAAATTATTTACTCTTAATATAAGAGACTACTAAAAAACAAGTGCTCAGTGATATGAGCATCAATTGCCCTCTGGAATGTCAGACACTTGGAACCATGCCTTGGCTCAGGAACTGTCTGGAAACTCACTCCCCATCCTTGTAACATATGGGACAGTCACATAGATTCAGCGTGTAAATTGTGACCACATTAGAAAATCAAAAATGGAGGGGGAAGGACTACAAGAGGAGTCAAAGTTGTGCCTTCACATGGGCAATGGGGGAAAGCGAGGGAAGATGACCCCACATTCCCTTCCCCATGTCCCACACAGGAGGTGCTATCCACTCCCAAACTCAGGCTTATCCAACCTACAAGCATTCTCCCTGGGCACTTCACACATCCTGAATTTTGGGAGAACCACATCATTCTGAAACCAAATTGAGAAGGGCCCAATATAATACTTCTATCACCATCACAAGCACACCACCCTAAAGTAAAACAAGAAGATATTACTCTGAGACACTGTCCAGTACTAGTGTCCATGCAAACTGTTCTTCAACAATAGGGCTCAGGGGTGGCAAGAGAGGCACACACTGCCAGAGATCTTCAACACACAGGAGACTTGGAGAAAGTTGAGAATGAAGTACCCAGCACAGTCTCCTATCAACCAAGTTGTATCTGGAATAAGAATGGACTGTGGGCTTAGGCCAAGGGGGCCCTCGGAAGGGCTACAACTGGGATCACTGTCAGCAAGAAGCCTGCCTTCATTCTTTCAGAGCCAGTGATTTCTGGCTTGGTCTATCCCTGCCACGTTTCCCATCAGTTGAGTGAGGCAGCATGTGTTTGAGTTGTAGCTATTAGGTTCTGAGGGCTCTTTTTCAGGAATCTGCAACAAATAGTAGGGTCCCTAATTCCAGGAAAGGGCTATTTCAATGCTCACCACCTCCTGGTTCACAGTGCCCATGTACAGACTTCTTCTCAGAATGAGGGTAACTCCATCATCCAGGTCAGTGAGGCAATCTGGCTCTCCTTCACCTTCCATAGCACAGCAGGCCAAGCACCAAGCACCCAGGGACTGAAGGTCTTCTTTCTGTTGGTAGCAGAGCCTGATAGCTCTCACTGAGCACAGGAGCAGAGTGGGAGATTGTGGCCTAGCCAGGGATGCCAGCTGAGTGAGTGATGGCTCCATGGCTCCTGAGGGAGAAAAGAATAAATTGTCAGAAATACAGCAAGGGGAAGGAAATGGGCATCAGGTGGGCCAAAGCTCGACATTTCCAGTGGAATGGATATCCACTTGAAAGAAGATGTCTTGCTTCATTTGCCCTCAGCTCAGAAGGAGGCCAGTTCCCTGCCCAAATCTCTGGCCTAGCATACTTACCAAACATCCTCTGCTGGGCCCCTTCAAATATCCTGGACATGGAATGGTCACATAGTTCTGAAACCCGTGAATTAATAAAGAAGGAGTCCTGTGGCAAAATCTCTTCCCCAGTCACAAGGGCTGGATCAGACTCACAGGTGGACAGCAGAGGATAGGACTCTTGAGACACTGATTCTGAACGAATTGTGGGGAAAACTTTGTTTCTATAAGAGAGCAAGGATGTGTCAAGGTGGATGAGGAGGACCTCAACCCTGCAGAACTTGGAAGGGGACATCAGTGGAGAAGGCAGGGCCCAACACAGCTCCTGGAAGCCTGACTACAAGAGGATGAAGAAACACCAGAGGGCTTAGGCAAATGTGCCATCTAGTGTCTCCATCTGGGAGCCCTGTCTGCACCAGGCCTACGCTCTTCCTTCAGAAGGACCTAGAGGGCCCTGGGACTTGGTTGGCTTTTGCTGCTTATGCATCATTGAATGGAATGAGCAGTGAGAGTGCTGTAGCTGGGAGGTGCTGCCAGCTGTGGATCCAAAGTATGGAGAGGGGCATCGGTGCCCTCTTTTTGTAAAGGGCTTTTTACATGCTGAACAACTTTGGGAGACTACTGCTCCTGGGTGAACTGTATGATTTTCAAAAGGCAGTCACCTCATTCAGGCCGAGCAAAGAAGTGAGCTGGCTACACTTCCCCCACCGCCTCCTACAAACAGCCAAACACCAAGCTCAGAGATAGGAGGACTATTCTTGGGGTATCTGATGCTCATGGCTATAATGAGCTACGGACACAGTGAGAACCTGACTCCCATCCCTAGGTGCCTGCTGAGGGAGTGCCAGATCCATGGCTCCTGAGGGAGAATGAAGAGGCATTCAGGAACACAAGAAGTGAGAGGGGATGGCTGCAGCCAGGACCAAAGGGCATTCAATATTTCCATCCAGTGGGAATGCGATCAGTGTGGAATGGAAGTGTTTATCTTCATTTCCCCTAGGGCCAGCAAGGGGGACAGCTCCCCACTAATATGTCTGGCCCCCCCACTCCTCACACCCAGCTCTCAGCTGGACCCCTTCCGATACCCTAGGTCTCTGTGTGTCCATGTAGACCTGAAACCAAAAGGCCAAGGCCACTTTAGATCCACCTGTCCCACAGTCACAAGGGCTGGTCCCCATTGGACATCTGCAAGTCAGAGATAGTACTCTGAAAGACTTAATTTGTATGGACCCCAAGACAAACCTTGAGGGATGATAAAGCAATGTCATGAAAGTGGAAACAACGAGGGCCAGAGTTCTTCACGTTTAGAAGAACCTGACTAGCACAATGTGTTCGCAAGCTGACTTGCTCAGGAAACACAAGCTCCTTTTGTGGGGTTTGGCTCCAGGAGCGCTGCAAAGGATGCCCATTGGAGCTCTCTGAGCAAGAGGCCCACATTCTGCCTTAAGAAATAGGGAGAAATAGGGAAAATTTGGCTTCTAGTGCGTTTCTACCCAGCATATCCATTGAGAGGGTCAGCAGTGGCTCTGAGATATGAAGAATGTGCTTCCATGTGATTACCTAAAGGTGGGAATGAAGCCTTGGTGCACTATTTTTTTCAAAGGGCCTTTTGTATGCTGATCAGGTCATGGAGCATGCTGCATTTGCACAGACTGTTTGTCCTTTTAATGGAGGTAGCCCCATCCATTAGGGATAAGTATCCCTAATGGTATAGCCCTTGACTATACTATAACTTACCCCAAACTAAGGGCTTAGGGACAGGGGGGAATAGCTGCCCTCCAACACATCACACTCTGAGAGCCTTGCATTCAGTCAGGAATAGCTTGGAAACTCACCACTAACCAGGGATCTCAATCGCTGTAGGAGATACACAGGGTCTCTGTTTGTGAAAGGACCCCAAGTTAGGAAAGCAGCAGTTAGAGAGGAATGACTCCAGGGTGAGTCAAAGCTGTACATTCAAATGGGCATGGAGGAAATCGAGGAAAGAGATCCTGATTTTCCCTTCCCCTTCACCCACATAGGAGGTGGGATCCACCCCCAACTTCAGGCTCAGCCTACCCGTGAGCATTCTCCCTGGGCACCTTCACACACCCTGGGTTAGGGGAGTACCACATCATTATGAAACCAAGTTGAGAAGGGCCCAATGCAATACCTGTATTACCCTCAGAAGCTAACCCCCAAGCCCCCATGCTGAAAGAAGAAATTTACTCTAAGACACCGTCCCAGAATTATGTCCATGCAAACCCTCTTTCATCAAAGAGCTCAGGGGTGACAATGGAGACACATACTTCCAGAGTTCTTCACCACACATGAGATTTGGAGAAAGTTCAGAATGAAGTACTCAGCGCAGTGTCCTATCAAACAGGTTGTAGCCACAAAAATAAAGGCCTGCAGGCTTAGGCAAGAGCTCCCTCTGCAGGACTACAACTGGGAGCCCGGTCAGCAAGAAGCCTGACTTACTTCTTTAGGAACCAGTGATTTCTGGCTTGGTCCATCCCTGCCAATTTTCTAATCAGTTGAGGGAGGCAAAAGTATTGGAGCTGTAGCTATTGGGTTCTGAGGGCTTTTGCTCAGAAATATGCAACGAGGACTTGGTTCCCTAATTCCTGGCAAGGGCTCGTCCAATGCTGACCCCTTCCTCATTCATACCGCCCGTATGCAAACTGTCTGCTTCTCAGAATGAAGGCAACTCAGTCATCCAGGGCAGTGAGGCAAGCTGGCTCCCCTTCAGCCTCCATAGCACAGCAGGCCAAGCACCAAACACCCATGCTCTCAAGGCCTTCTTTCCTTTGGTAAAGTCTGATAGCTCTCACTGAGGACAGGAACAGAGTGAGAGATTGCGGCCTACCCAGTGGCGGGGCGGGGGGCGGGGGGGGGGGGGTGCCAGGTGACTGAGTGATAGCTCCATGGCACCTAAAGGAGAAAAAATACATTGTCAAAAACACAGCAAGCAGAAGCAAATGGATGACAGGTGGGCCAAAGCCCAAAATTTCAAGTGGGAATGGGCATCCACTTGGAAAGATGTTTTGCTTCATTTGCCCTCTGCCCAGAAGGGGGCCAGCTCCCTGCCCATATCTCTGGCCAAGCCTGCAAACCAAACCTCCTCTGCTGTGTCCCTTCAAAGACCCCTTTAAAAGACACATACTTTTAAAACCCAGTAATTTAATGAAGAAGGGGCCCTGTGGCAAAAAATCTCCCACCATCACAAGGACTGGACTAGACTCTCAGGTAGAGGGAGGGTAGAAGATAGGACTTTGGAGACACTGATTCTGAACACATTGTGGGAAGAAATTGTTTTTTACAAGAGAGCAATGTTGCATCAAGATGGATGAGGAGGGCCACAGCTCTTCATTTCTTGGAAGGCGAATTCTATGGAGAAAGCAGCGCCCAGCATCAGCTCCTGGCAACCTGGCTATAAGAAACACCAGACAGCTTATTATGCAAAAGCACCATCTAGTGTCTCCATCTGGGATCTCTGTCAGCACCATGCCTGCTTTCTTTGTTCAGAAGGACCTAGAGAGCTCTGGGACTTGGTAGGCTTTTGTTGCTTGTTACACCATTGAATGAAATGAACAGTGATAATGCTGCACGTGGGAGATGCCCCAGCTCTGGCTCCAAAGTGTGGAGAGGGGCATTGGTGCCCTCTTCCTGAAATCGGCTCTTACCATGCTGCCCAGTTTCTGGAGCCTACTGTTCCTATGTGAACTCTCCGCTTTTCAGAAGGAAGGCATGTCAATCAGGCAGAGCAGATAGGCGAACTGACTCCAGTCCTTCCACCTGTGCTACAAACAGTCAAACAGGAAGCTCAGGGTATGGAGACCTATTCTCCTTTGGGATGGCTATCCGATGCTCATGCCCATAACAGCACGGAACAGAGTGGGAACCTGATGCCCATCCCTGGGTGCCTGATGACTGAGGCCAACTATATGGCTCCTAAGGGTGAATGAATAGGCATTCAGAAACACAGGAAGGAAGAGGGAATAACAAGGGCTCTTCAAATGCTGACCCCCTCCTTGTTCATAGTGCCCATGTGCAAATGGTCTGCTTCTCAGAATGAAGGCAACTCAATCATCCAGGTCAGTGAAGAAAGCTGGCTTCCCTTCACCCTCCATAGCAGGCCAAGCACCAAGTCCACAGGTACTAAAGCTCTTCTTTCCTTTGACAGAGCAGAGCCTGATAGCTCTGACTGAGCAAAGGAACAAGGGTGAGTTTGCGGCTTACCCAGGGGTGCCAATTGAGTGATTGATGGCTCTAGGACTCCTGAGGGATAAAACAAGTAATTGTCAGAACACAGAAAGGGAAAGGATATTGGCGCCAGGATGGCCAAACTCGACATTTCCAGTGGGAACAGGGATCCACTTGGAAAGAAGATGTCTCCATTTGCCCTTGACCCAGAAGGAGGCCAGTCCGCTGCCCAAATCTCTGGCCCAGACTACACACCAAGCATCCTCTGTTGAGCATCTTCAAATGCCCTGGGCCTCTGAATGGTCTCATACTTCTGAAAGCCAGCAAATTAATGAAGAAACAGCCCTGTGGCAAAAATTTTCCCCCAGTCACAAGGACTGGAACAGAGTCCCAGATGGAAGGCCCAGGCCAGGACTCTTGAGACACTGACTCTGAACGGATCACGGGAAGAACCTTGTTTCTACAAGAGAGCAGAGATATGTGAAGGTGGATAAGGAAGGCTAGAGCCCTGCAGATCTTAGAAGATGATTTCTATGGGGAAGGGAGTACCCAGCACCAGGTTTTGGCAACTGGGCTGGTATGGGAAGAATAAGAAACAACAGATGACTTAAGCAAAAGCGCCCTCTAGAGTCTCCACCTGGGAGTCCTGTCAGCACCAGGCCTGCCTTCTTCCTTCAGAAGGACCTAGAGGGCCCTGGGGCTTGGTCTGTTTTTCTTGCTTTTTCCACCATTGAAGGGAGTGAGCAGTGACAGTGCTGTAGCTGGGAGGTGTCCCCAGCTGTGGCTCCAAGGTGTGGAGAGGGGCATTGGTTCTCACTTCCTGTAAATGGCTCTTTTCTGCTGACTAGCTTCTGGAGCTTACTGCACCTGTGTGAACTGTCTGCTTTTCAGAAGGAAGGAACCTCAATCAGGCAGAGTAAGGAGGTGAGCTGGCTCCCCTCCCCACCCCTTGCTACAAACAGCCAAACACCAAGTTCAGGGATAGGAGGGATATCTGATGGGATGGCTGTTACTGAGCACCGGACCAAATGGGAACCCGATGCCCATTCCTGGATGCCTGCTGAGTGAGTGCTAATTCCATGCAGATCCAGTGAGAAACAAAGAAAGGGAGAGGAAATGGCTAGAACCAGGACCAAAGGGCGTTCAATATTTTCCTCTAATAGGAATGTGATCAATGTGGAATGGAGAGGTTTATCTTCATTTCCCTGAGCCAAGCAAGGAAGCCAGCTCCCCCTAATACGTCTCGCCAACCTCGCCACAAAGAGCTCTTGTCTGGACCGATTCTGATGCCCTAGGGTTCTGGATGTCCTCGTATTCCTAAAAAGAAAAGGCCAAAGCCACTTTGGTTCCCCCTGTCCTCTTTGAATATCTGCAAGTGGCAGATAGTACTCTGAAAGACTAATTTCATTGGACCCCAAGATGAACCTTGACAGATGATAAAGCAATGTCATGAAACTGGATACATCAAGCACCACAGTTCTTCATAAAGGATGGGAATTGGATCATGTTTAGAAGAACCTGACTAGCTCAATGTGTTCACAAGCTGGCTTGGTGAGGAATCACAAGATCCTTTTGGTGCCTTTGGCTACAGGAGTACTCAATAGGATGCCTGTTGGAGCCCAGTGAACAAGAGGCCCACATTCTCCCTCAAGAAATAGTGGGGCTTGCAGGGGCGCCTGGGTGGCGCAGTCGGTTAAGCGTCCGACTTCAGCCAGGTCACGATCTCGCGGTCCGTGAGTTCGAGCCCCGCGTCAGGCTCTGGGCTGATGGCTCAGAGCCTGGAGCCTGTTTCCGATTCTGTGTCTCCCTCTCTCTCTGCCCCTCCCCTGTTCATGCTCTGTCTCTCTCTGTCCCAAAAATAAATAAACGTTGAAAAAAAAATTAAAAAAAAAAAAAGAAATAGTGGGGCTTGTTGGCTTCTGGTGTGCTTCTGCCTATCGTATCTGTTGAGCGGGGAAGCAGAATCTCCGAGATATGAAGAATGTGCTTCCATGTGACCATCAAGAGATGGGAACGGGGCCTTGGTGCACTATGTATCAGAAAGCATTTGGTGTGCCAGCCAGGTCTTAGAGTGTGCAGCACATGCACAGACTATTCTTTTGACCGAGGGTAGCTCCATCCATGAGGGGTGAGGGTCCATGTGGCTATCCATTCCCATGGTATGGTAGCCTACCCAGCACAAAGGGCTCAGGAAGAGGGAGCATAGCTGTCCTCTGGGATATCAGAATCTGAGAGCCCTTTGTTTTCTCAGGAAGTCTTCGAAACTCACCTCCACATGGGGATCTTGTGTGATGTAGGGGACAGACACAGGTTCTACTTCTGTGAACTGAGACCAAGTTAAGAGGAAGAAATGGGAGAGGAAAGACACAAGGTGAGTCAAAGCTGTGCATTCAAATGGACATGGGGGAAACTGAGGAAGGAGACCACGACCTTCCCTTCCCTTGTCCCACACAGGAGGTGGGATACACCCCCAACTTCTCGTTTAGCCTACCCACAGCATTCTCCCTAAGCACCTGCACACATTCTGGGTTTAGGGAGGACCACATCATTCTGAAACCAAATTCAGGAGGGTCCTATGCAACACCTCAATCACCATCACAAGGACACCACCCAAACCCCAAGCTGAAACAAGAGGATATTACTCTGAGACACAGTCTTGACATAGTTTCCATGCAAACCCTCTTTCATCAAAAGGACTAAAGGGTGACAATGGAGACACACACTGCAGAATTGTTCATCACACATGAGATTTGGAGAAGCCTAAGAATGAAGTACCTGGGGCAGTTTCTTATCAACCAGGTTGTATCCAGAATAAGAAAGGCCTGTGGGCTTAGGCCAAGAGAGCCCTCTGAAGGACTGACTACCCCTGGGAGCCCTGTCAGGAAGAAGTCTGCATTCTATCTTGAGGAGCCAGTGATTTCTGGCTTGGTCTATCCTTGCCACTTTTCCCATAAGTTGAGGGAGGCAGCAGTGCTTGAGCTGGACCTATTGGGTTCTGGTGGGTCTTGTTCAGGAATCTGCAACAAGGACTTGGTTTCCTAATTCCTGCCAAGGGCTCTTCCAATTCTGGCCCCCTCCTGGCTCATACTGCCCATGTGCAAACTGCTTCTCAGAATGAAGGCACCTCACTCATCCAGGTCAGAGAGGCAAGCTGGACAGTCAGAAACACAGAAACGGAGAAGGAAAAGCTGCATCCAGGATTAAAGTGCATTCAACATTTCCATCTAATGGGAATGTGACTGATGCGGAAAGAGATGTTTAACTTCATTTCTTCTAGGCCCAGCAAAGAGGCCAAATCCCTTCTTATATGTCTGGCCCAGCCTCCACACAAACAACTCTTGGCTGGAACACTTCCAGTGCCCTAGTGCCCTTCCAGAACCCTTCCAATGTCCCTGTGGTCCTGAAACCAAAATGCCAGGACCCTTTTGGCTTCACCTGTCCCACAGTCACAAGGGCCGGTCCACATTGGGCATTTTCAATCCAGATGTAGTATCCTGGAGGACTGAGTTTCTATGGGCCACATGACCAACCGTGATGGATAATAAAGCAATGTCATGTATCTTGATTCACTGAGGGCCAAAGTCCAACATGAAGGATGAGATTGGATCATGTTTAGAGGAACCTGACTAACACAATGTATTCACAGGCTGGCTTGCTCACGAATCACAAGAACCTTTTGTGGGCTTTGGCTATAGGAGTGCTCCAAAGGATGCCCTTTGAGGCCCTGTGGAGCAAAAGACCCACATTGTCCCTTAAGAAATAGAGTGGAACTTTGTCTTCTGGTGTGATTCTGCCCATAGTATCAGTAGACAGGGGGCAGCAGTGGTTCTGAGATATGAAGAATATGCTTTCATCGTATAATCAAGAGGTGAGAACGAGGTCCAGGTGCACTGTTTATTCAAAAGGCTTCTTGGAGAGTCTAGTCCAGTCCTTGTGATGGTGGGATATATATCTTATATTTTTGTGATTATTTTTGAAAGAGAGAGAGCGGGAGAGAGAGAGAAGGTGCCTGCAAGTTGGGGGAGTTGTGAAAGGGCAAAGACAGGGGGAGAGAGAACCCCAAGCAGGCTCCCCATTGTCAGTGCAGGGTCTGACGCGGGACTCAATCCCACCAACTGATCACGACTTGATTTCATATCAACAGTCAGATGCCCAACTGACTGAGCCACCCAGGCACCCCAGGAGCACTTTTTACTTAATGCTTAAGAAGCTCATGCAAGCGACACGAAAAACGGTATTGTTTTAGGCACTTCAGCCCATGGCCACTGTCGACTGCTAATATATAGCGTTTCAACAGAGTTCCTCTGAGACGAATTGTGAAGGCTAGTCAAGAATGTTTGAAGTACAGTGTAGTCTGAGGCACTTGAACAGAAGGCCCTTCCCTACGGCTGATCTGATGCAGTTTGGGAACATTTCCTTTTCTTCAATGAAGGCTCCCCCAAACCCACTCTCCCCCAAACCCACTCTCTGCACTTCCTACCTTCTTTGTGGTGGCTTCTCCTCTCCCTGTAGTTGCAGACTTGGTTCTGTCAGTTGTCAGGTTGCTTTAGGGGGCATGTCGAATGATTTGCTAGTTGTCTATCCACGGTCAAGGGACGAGACTACGCTGCTCCCGTACTAGTTCTCCCACCACACACTAGTCGAGAATATTTCAACAAAGTACCTATGAGATGCGTGTGAAAGGCTACGTGAAAAGACACTCGAACAGTGTCATTTCACATAGTGAACCACAAGGTGTGACTGGCACCTGGTGGGCGTTTGGGGAGTACACGTGCGGTGTGTATGGTCTACGCATGGAGTGCTTGTGGCCGAGCGCACGTTCCCGTTCTGTGTGTGCGATGTGCAGGCTGTAACGTGGTTTGTGTCTGTGTGTGGTGTTTGTGTGGTGTGCACGGTTTGTGGAAGACATCTGTGTGATGTGTATGTGGTGCATACGTGGTGAATGGCCGATGTGTTTGTGTGGTATTTGTGTGTCAGGTGCGGTATGTGTTTGTACAATCTGTCGCTGTGAGTTCGGTGTAGGTGGGGTGCAGCGGTGTGGTGTATGTGTCGCGTTTGTGTCTATATGTGTCGCACGTGTGGTATATGTGTCGTTTATGTGCAGAGGAGGTGGCATCTGCCTTGGGTATGTTTGGCGTGTGTGGTATGTGAGTGGTGGTTTGTTTGGTAATTGTGTCCTGTACATGTGCGGAGTTTGGTGACACTGCTGGAGGGGGTATAACTGTTGCACGTCTTGTCGGGTATGTTTGTGGCATAGGCGTGGCAGGTGTGTGGTGCATACGTGGTGTGTGTAATGTATGTATGGTGTGCATCGTGTGTGTGTGACACAAGCGCACAGGTAGCATCAACGTAGCTCACGTGGTGTGCGAGGTGCGCGGTACGTGCAGGGCGTACGTACGTGTGTGTTCTGTGCCTTCGGGGCAATGTACGTGTGGCTGTGTGTGGTGTATTTTTCATAAATGTTTTTGTTTGCGTGCCGTGTGTTTGTGTATTGTGGTGCGTGTGATGCATGTGTGGTGCTTGTGTGTAACTTGTGCGTTGCGTGTGTTGCATGTATTGCGTGCATGTGTTATGTCCGTGTTGTGTATGTGGTGTATATGTGGTGTTTGATGTCTGAGTGTGGTGTATGTTTGGTGTGTGTTGGTGTAGCTGCGGTGAGTGAGCGTGTGGTGTGCTTTTGCCTATGTACGCGTATAGTGAGTGTGTGGGGTTGTGAAAGTGTACTGTGAGCACGGTGGATGTGTGCAGTGGGTGGGTTTACTGTTTGGTGTGTAAGTGTGTGTGGCATGTGTGGTGTGTATTTGGGCATATACGTGGGGGGTGTGTGTGTGTGATGTATTCCTTTGGTTTTAGTTGTGGTGTTTGTGGACGTGTTGTATGCTAGGAGTCTGTTGAGTATCTGTTTTGTGTGCATGGGTGGCATATTTGGGGCACACTGTGTGTGCACATGTGTGCGGTATGGGTAGTGTTACCTGGTGTGTGGGTTCAGGTTGTGTGAGTGACACATGTAGTGTGGGCGTCTTAATAGTTCAAAGTGTGTGTAGTCCACACATGTGACACATGTGTCAAAATAGTTCTAAGTGTGTTTGTGTGTGCATGTGTGTGAACATTGTATGTGTAGTTTGTGTCTTTGGTGTGTGTGCTGCATGGGTGCTGTGAGTGTGAGAGACGAATGTGTCTGCTGTGCGTGGGTGTGTGTTATGTGTGTGTGGTGTATATTCGGTATGTGTGTTTGCTTGGTATTTTTGCAATGGGTGTGTGTTTCTGTGGTGTGTGGGTGGGGGTGTGTGTGACGTATGTGTATTTTGTGTGTCGTTGGCGCTTGTGTTTGTGTGGGGGTGGCGTGTGTGCTGAGTGCATTATTTCCATGTGCTGTATGGCTTGTGATGTGTGTGTGTGTGCGTGTATGTAATATAGTCGTGGTGCATGTGTTATGTGTGTGATGTGAGCGTGGATTGAGTGCGGTATGTGTGGTATTTGTGAGATATATGTGCGGTTTCCCTGTCACGTATGTGGAGTGTCTGAGTGGCAAATGTGCGTCATGTACTAGGTATATGCGTGTTGTGTGTGTGGCACACGCACGCTTGTGTGTATGGTGTGTGTGTGACGTGTATGGTCTTTGTGGTGCACACGAGGTGTGTGCATATTATCTGTGTGTGTGCAGTATGTGTTCGGTGAACAACTCGTCCATAATTCATGCGTGGTATACACATGGGTACAGTGTATGTTCCTCGTGTGTCTTCTCTGTGTTGTGTGTGTTATCAGTGTGGGGTGTGTGGTTGTGGTGGACGTACATTTTGTGTGTCGTGTGAGGTGCGTGTGGATAACATATGCCTGGTGTGTGTGTGGTGTCCGTGTGGCATTTGTGTGGCTATGGGTGGTTTGTAGCTGCAAATATGTGAGGGGGGGGGTGGTGGGATATGTGTGCTGTGTGTGGTGAGTGGTTTGTATGTCATGTGTGTGGTTTATGTGTGGTGAGTGTATGCAGTATGTGTGGTGTGTGTGGTGAAAGGGTTTTGTGTGTGTGTGTGTGTGTGTGTGTGTGTGTGTGTGGTGTATACTTGGTTTGTGTGTGCATGGTATATTTGGCTTGTGTGTGCACGGTATATTTGTGTTGTGTGTGTCCTATGTGCAGTGTGAGTGTTGAATGTGGTGCAGGTGGGCATGTTATTGATGTGTGGTGTGGGTGCAGTGTGCGTGGAGTATGTGTGTGTTCTATGGGCAGTGCTATCTGCTTCAGGTTGTGTGACTGACACACGTGGTGTGTGCTCCTTAATAGTTCTAGGTGTTGTGTGTAGTTCGTATGTGCGATACATGTGTTGTCTATGAATAGTGTAGTCGTGTTGGGTTTGAGGCATGTATCATCTATGTGTTTTGCATACGTGTGGTGTGTGAGTGGTATTTGCGTGGCGTACGTACATGTGTGGAATATGTGTCGTGTGTCTTTGGTGTGTGTGTGGGGACTGTGTTTTGTGGCCGTCTTTGTGTTTGTATAGTATATATGTTGTCTGCGTGTGGTGTATGTGTAGTGTTGTGTGTGGTAAACCTGTGGCCCGTGTGTGATGTGTGTAGTGTATACCTCTTGTGTGTGTGTTATCTATGTGGAGCACATCTGGCCTATATGTGTTCCGTGTAGTGCGTGTGTGCACACTGAGCACGGCGTGTGCATGATCATCGTGGTTGTCTCCATTGTGTGTATTTGATTTGTGTTTTGTGGGGTTCTTTCTGGTCTTTCTGGTTTGTGTCGGGTGTGTGTGTGGTGAGTACATACGGTCTGTGGTTTGTGTGTGGTACATGTTGTGTTTGTGACGTGTGTGTAAGTGGTGTGTGTGCGGTGTGTTTGGCGAGTGTGGGTTGTGTTGCGTGTATTGCTATTTTATGTGTGAGGGTTGTGTAGTGCATTGTCATGTATGTGCTTGGTGTGTGTGTGTATGCTAAGTGTGGTCTGTGAAGGGTATATGGGTGGCGTGTGGGGTATACGGGGGGCGTGTGGGGCATATGGGGGTGTGGCAGTGCTCTATGTGTTGTGTGTTGATTTGCATGTGGCAGATGTGTGTGGTACATTTTTCTCATGGAAGCGTGGTATGTGTAGTTGCATGCGGTGCATGTATCGTGTGTGTGCTTTCTGTGTGGTGTGGGAGTGCATTTGCAGGATATGTTTGGGGAGTGTGCTGTGCGTTTGGTGGGTGTGTAAGTATTTGTGGTGTGTGTCTGATGAGAATGTGGTGTGTGTGTCTTTGACTGGAATGAGGGCTTACGTGTGGTATACATGGGATGTAGATGTGCATACGTGCATATGTGGGATGTATGGGGTGTCTGTGGTATGTATACGGGCTGTGTGTGTGTGTGGAATAGTGTTGGTGTGCTTGTGGTGTATGTGTGGAGTGTCTGTGTCCATTGTGTACGTGTGGCAAGTGTAGCGTATGTCTGTGGATCTATATAAATATGTGGTTATTGTGGGGTGTGTGTGTGTGTGTGTGTGTGTGTGTGTATGTGAATGTTGTAACTACCTGGTTATCGTGTGGTGAACGTGTGGTGTATTTGTGGTATCTCCATATGGTGTAAGTGCATTGTGCTTGAGCTGTGTTTGTGTGTGTGTTTGCGTGTGGCATATGTGCTGTACATGTGGTGAAGGTCTGATGTGTGCTATGTGTGTGGTGTATGTGTGGTGTGTTGTAGTACGGACGCAATATGTGTATTTGGTCTATTTGTGGTATGTGTTGTGTGAAAGCAGACCGTGTGGGGTGTGTGTGGTATGTGCATGGTGTAAGAGTGCTTTTTGTGTTGTGTGTATGCAGAACGTGTGTGTAAAATACAGGTGTGGTGTATGTGTGATGTGTGCGGTGTGTGGAGGTATATGTGTGGCACGTGGTATGGATTTGGTAGAATTATTGTATGTGTTTTATTTGTGGAATGAGTGTTCTCTATGTGTGGTTATTGTGTGACTTACGTGTTGTATGTGTGCGTGTCCTCTCTTGTTTGGTATACGTGTGGTGTGTCGGTGTATTGTTATGGGTGTGGTGTGTGTGGGATCTGCTTAAAATGGTTGTGATTTCGGGGCGCCTGGGTGGCGCAGTCGGTTAAGCGTCCGACTTCAGCCAGGTCACGATCTCGCGGTCCGTGAGTTCGAGCCCCGCGTCGGGCTCTGGGCTGATGGCTCGGAGCCCGGAGCCTGTTTCCGATTCTGTGTCTCCCTCCCTCTCTGCCCCTCCCCCATTCATGCTCTGTCTCTCTCTGTCCCAAAAATAAATAAACATTGAAAAAAAAAATGGTTGTGATTTAAGTGTTTTGTATGTTTTGTACGTATGATATTCCTGGCAGATGTACAGCATGTGGGTGGTTATGGTATTTGAGTGGTGCGTGTGGAGTGTGTGTGGTGTGGCAGTGCTATAGAGGAGGCTGATGTGTGTTCGTGTGTGCCGTATGTATGGCATATGAGTTGTGATGATGGTATATCTCTGGTGTGTTTGTGCTCCGTGTGCAGTGTGTGCTTATGTGGTATTTGTGTGGCACACATGCTGTGTGTGGTGTGTGTGTCGTGTGTGTGTGGTGCACTGGTGTGTGTGTGTGTGTGTGTGTGTCTTATGTATTGTGTGCGGATATGTGTGGTGTTGATGTTTGTTTTGCAGATTTGCTGGTGTGCATTTGGTGTGTGTATTTGTCATTTGCGAGTTATACGACTTGCGAATGTTTGGCATCCATGTGGTACGTGTACTGTATATGTGCTATATGTACTATAGTTGTCAGGTATACGTGTCGTGACTGGCGAGTTTGTGGTCTTTCGTGGAGTATGTGTGTGGTCTATATTGGTGTGCTTCTGGTATATGTATGGTGTTCCTGTGTGTTCAGTATGTATGGTGTCTATCGGTGAGAGTGTGTACTATATGTATGGTGTATATGTGATGGAAGTTTGATATGTGAGGAGGGGTGTGTGGCATGTATGTGGTGTGTATGGGTGTGTGTGCATGCATGTGCATGTGTGTGGTATATATGTGATGTATGTGAGGTATATGTATGGCGTGGGTATGGTGTTTGTGTGTTTCTCTGTGGCACGTATGGTTTGGGCAGTGCACGTAGTGTGTGCGTGTGTGTGTGTGCATGCACATGTGGCACATACAGAGCGTCTGTGGCGTGTGTGTTGTGCATGTGGTATATTTGTGGTGCATGTGTACTGTGGTGTGGTGTATATATCGTGTGCACAGAATTTACGTGTGTTGTGCTTCTTGTGCATATACTTTGTGTGTCTAGTATGAGTGATATGACATGCTGCGTATGTGTCTTTTATGTGAGATATGAGTGGTGCAGGTGTTGTGTGTCTGTGGTGTGTGTATAGTTTATGTGCAGTGTGTGGTATATGTGCAATCTTTGTGTGGTGTTTGTGTGTTTTGTGATGGGTGTAATATACACTTGTGGTGGAATGCAGTATCTGCATGGTGGGATGGTGTGGAAGTAGTGTAGGTGTGGGCTGTGAAGTGCCTTGTGGTACGTGTGGTGTGTATTTAGTGTGTTTGTGATGTGTGTGCTGAGTTTCTATGGGTGGTGTGTTTTTGATGTACCTGTGGGCTTTTACTGTATCTGCCGATTTTTTTGATGTGTGGGCCTTGGTGTGTGTGGCCTACATACGATAGTTGTGTGGTGTGTGTCTGGAGTTTACGTGTGAGATATATGTCCTTTGTATGTGTGGATTAGGTGTGACTTTTGTGCAGTGTGTTGTGGTGTGCACTGGTGAGTGTGGTGACATTGCATGAGTGGGTTAAGTGTGTGTGGTGTATCTTTGTCACGTGCATAGTGTATCTGTGTGCCGTGTGTGGTTTATCCATTGCGCATATGCAGTGTAAATCTGTTTCTGTTACACCTGTATTGTTTGTGTGGTGTGTGTTCGGTATGGTGTGGTGTGTTTGTGGTGCCTGTTTAGTGCATGTGGTGTATTTCTGTGGTGTGTCTTATGTTGGGTGATCTGGTTTATATGTGGTGTGTGTGTGGTGTGTGTGTGGTGTGTGGGGCATATGAGTGTTTGGTATGTGTGTGGTCGGTGGTGTGATACGTGTATTGTGTGTGGTATATGCAATCCTTGTTTGAAGGGACTGAGTGACATGTGCGTGGCAGTCTGTGTGTTGTGTGTGGTATGTGTGTGGTGAGTGTGTAGTTAGGTGTTTTTGTGTGTTGAGGGAGTGCTGCATGTGCATAATATACACATGTCTTAGGTGTGGTGTACGTGTGATGTATGTGCAGTGTGTGTGGCGTTTGTGTGACCTACGTTTATTTTGTGTGTTCTTGTGCATTGTGGTGTGTACGGGGTGCGATGTACGTGAACCGTTTGTGATATATTTGGTTTGTGTGCCACATGTGTGGCACATGCGTGGTTGTTCTCTGTGATGTATGTGTGCATGTGTGCCTGTGTGGTGTGTCTGTGGTAGAGATTATGGATGTGGTGCGTGTTGGTGGGTGTAGGCCGTGTGTGTGGTATTCTTTGTAGCGGATGTATAATGTATGTGTTGTGTGTGTGTGGTGTGTGTTTGGCCTGGGTGTAAAGGTTTTTCTTTGTGATGTGTGTGAGTGGTATGTGTGTGGCACAGATGTAGACCATGTCTATTTGCATCCGTAAGGATTTTTTGGTGTGTGTTTGTCATATGTGTGATATTTGTGTGTGTGTAATGTATCTGTGGTGTGAACGTGGTGTCTGTATAGTGTGTGAGCGTGGGCCATCCTGGTGGTTATCGTATGATGTGTATACTGTATGTGTGTGTGGCATATGTATTCTGTGTGTCACGTGGTTGTACATGAATGTTATGGGTACGGTGCTGCTGTATGTGTAATGTGCGTGGCATATGCCTACTGTGTGTGTACATTGTTCCGTGTGTCATAATGTTTGGTGTATGTGTGGTGTGTGTGTGTGTTTGTGGTGTATGTGGAATGTGTGTGCTGTGACACTGTGAATAGGTGTTGTGGTGTGTAAGTTGAGTGTCTTGTGTGTGGTGTCTGTGAAATATGAGTGTGGCAGGTGTGGTGCGTGGGAGGCATGTGTAGTGTGTGTGGTGAAATTGTGATGTGCCTGTTGTGTGTGTGGTGTTGATGTGGTGGTGCTGTGGAGTATATGTGGTGTGTATTACCATGAAAGCATAGTGTACCTGTGGGGTGAGAGTGGGGTGTATGGTGCAGGTGTTTTCTGTGTGTGTTATATTTATGAGAAATCAGTGGAGTCTGGTATACGTGTATGGAATATGTGTTGTGTGTGGTGTGTGTGTGATGAGCATGTGTGAGATATATGCGAGGTGTATCAGTGGTGAAGGTGTGGTGTGGTGTGTGTTTGTGTGTGTCTGAAGTATGTGTTCCCGTGAGTGATATTTGAGTGTGTGTGTGTTGAATAAGGCATGGCATGATGGGTGGGTGGGTGTGAAATATGTGTTCCTTTGAGTGGAATTTGTGTGGTGTATTTGACTGTGTGTATGTGTTAAATATGTGCAGTGTGTCTGGAGTGCAGGTGTAGGGTCTGTGCTTTGTGTGTATCTGTGTGTGTGTGTATGTGTGTATAAAATATCTGTGGTGTGAGTGCACTATATGCGTAGACCTTAGTGAGTATTGGTTATGGTGTGGTGTATGTGAACTGTCTGTGTGTGTGGTATATGTGAGTCGTAAACGTGGTTTATATGTACAGTACACACAGAGTAAGGGTGGTCTGTGCAGTGAGTGTAGGTGTGTGTTATTTATGTGGCTGTGATTGACATATGTATGGTATGTGCGTTTAAACACACATGTTTAAGGTGTGGTGATACTATAGTGTCTTTGTGATGTATATGATGTGGAATTGTGTGTGCAAGGTATGTTAGTGAAATGTATGTCTTCTGCATGTGGTACATATGAGTGCGTGGTGTGTGTGTGTGGAGTAAAATTGGGGTGGATGTGTTGTGTGTCGTGCCTATTTAGCATGGGTGTGGTATATATGGAGTGTTTGGGAGGTATAGCTATGGTGTACATGTGGCATGTGTCTGTGTTGTGTGTGTGTTGTTTAGTGTGTGTGTCATATGTATTCTGTGTCCTATGTATTCATCGGTGTCATATGTATTCTGTGTGTGTAATGTGTATGGTGTGTGCATGATGAATGTTTGGCATGCGTGTTGCACATTTGATGTTGGCTTGGGTGCTTTGTTTCCATGTGTGTGGGATCCGTGTTATGTGAGTGGTGTTTCTGCGGTTATTTGCCTATGGGAACGTATGTTGTGTGATGCGGTATGCTTTTGCTGAGGAGGTTGTATGTGTGGTCTTTGTGTGTGGGGGGGACTTGTGTGGTTATGTTGTGGTATATGTGTCACGTGTGCGGTATGTGTTTACCATATGTATGGTGTGTGTGTCCCATGTGAAGTATATATGTTGTAGGCAGGCAGCTTCTGCATATGTGTGTGTAGTATATGCATGAAAATGATCGGTGTATGTGTCTTTGTGTGTGGTATTGGCAGTGTGCATGGTGTCTGTGGTGTATGTGTTGTGAGTCTGTGCTTTGTATGTCATGTATAATTGTTTAATATATGTTTTGTTTGTGAGGTGTCTCTGTGGTGTAATTGTGGCATAGGTGTAGTGTGTGTGTCATATATTTGTGGGGCGTGGGGGCATATGTGTCCTGTGTGAGGGGTATGGCATGCTGCGTGTGTTGGTATATGTGTGGGGTGCGTGTGTTGTACATGTGGAGTTTTGCGTGTGGTATCTGTGCAGTGTACGTGCGCTATGTGTGTGCTGTAGGTGTAGCATTTCTGTGTATACCTGGATTGTTTGTGTGTCATATGCATGGTGTGTGTGCTGTGTATGTGTAGCATGGGTGTTGCGGGGGTGGTGTGTGCATAAGGTATATGTGTTGTGTTTCTGTGGTGTGCATAGTGTGTGTGCTGTGAATGTCTGGTGTATGTGTGTGAGTGCGGTGTATGTGTGTATGGGAATGGTATTTGTGTACTGTAAGTGAGGCTGTGTGCGATGTCTAGGTTTTGCGTCTGCGGCGTGTGCAGTGTGTATTTGTGAATTCTGTGTGCGGTACGTGTGAATGTGACAGGCGCACTGAAAATGTCATGTATATGTTGTCTGTGGCACTTATTTGGCATGTAATGGACGGTATATATGTGGGGCGTGTGGGGTGTATCTATGCCGTATGGTGGTGTAAGACAGCTTGATTTCTATGTGTTCTTTGTATAGCGTGTGTGAGGTCAGTGTGTGGTGTGGTGGTATAGGTATGGTGAGAGTGATGTAGAAGTGTGGTGTGTGCATGCTATGTGTGTGTTTGGAATAAGTGTGGTTGGTGGTTGTTCTATATGTGATGTATGTGTGATATTTGTGTAGTACGTGAGTGGTGTTTGTGGGATATCTGGTTTCAACACACTATCGTTTCACAGAGTTGAGTGTATGGCACCTTCCTTGTAGGCCCTGCGTGGTTTTGAAACAATTCTAACTTAGTGAAACAAGATGTTGGTTGAAAGACGGTTTCCACAAAGTGTTTCACAGAGTTGAGTACATGGAATTTCGGTGTCAGCCTTCCATTGGTTTTCAAACACTTCTAACCTAGTGAAACGAGATGTTACTTGAAAGATGGTTTCCCCAAAGGGTTGTTTCACAGAGTTGAGTATATAGCACTTTCCGTGTGGGCCCGGTGTGGGTTATCACACACTTCTAACTTAGTGAAACCAGATATGCTTTGAGAGATGGTTTCAGCACACTGTTGTTTCACAGAGTTGAGTATATGGCCCTTCCCTCATAGCTCCCCACATAGGTTTTCAAACACTTCTAACTTAGTGAAAGCAGATGTTAGTTGAAAGACGGTTTCCATAATGTGCTGTTTGACAGAGTTGAGTATATGGCACTTTCCCCAAAGGCCCTGCATGGTTTTTCAAACACTTCTAACAGTGAAACAGGTTGTTTGTTTGTTTTTTTAAATATGGATTCCCTATAGTGTCGTATCACAGAGGTAAGTATACGGAAGTTTCCGTATAACCCCTGCATAGTATTCAGACACTTCTAACTTAGTGAAACCACGTATTAGTTTAAAGATGGTTTCCACACAGTGTTGTTTCGCAGAGTGGAGTATATGGCACTTTCCTTGTAGGCCCTGAATGGGTTTTGAAACACTTCTAACTTAGTGAAACAAGATGTTAGTTGAAAGATGGTTTCCCCACAGTGCTGTATCACAGAGTTGAGTGTATGGCACTTTCCACATAGGCCCCCAAAAAGTTTCAAACCTTTTAAATTAGTGAAACCAGATTTTAGTTGAAAGATGTGTTCCCTACAGTGTTGTTTCAGAATTCACTATATGATACTTTCCGTGTAAGCCTTGCATAGGTTTTCAAACACTTCTAATTTTGTGAAACCAGATATTAGTTTAAAGACAGTTTCCCCAGGAGAAGTAGGCAGATCTGTACTTCCCACGTCTCTCAAACAAAGAAGTGCTGAAGCTAAAGGACTTTGAACCCCAAGAGTCTTGGAGGAAGAGACTGAATCTACCAGGAAGAAAATGAGGCTTGAGAAAAGATAGGACTACTTCAAAGAACAAATCAAAGCACACCGTGTGGAGGGTCCAAAACATCACTACGAGTAGAGAAATAGAATAACCAAAGTCATAACAACAGAGAGCAAGTAACACTTTCCAAAAAACACCTCCTGAAGGGCCAGACCCTGGAGATTGTATGACTTGACTCCCCTTTAATAGAGCAGTGCTCACTGGTAGAGAGCACGTAAGAAGCTTTTAAAGCTCATAAGGGATAGAAAACTAGCCAAAATGACAAAACGGAAGAATTCTCTTCAAAAGAAATTCCAGGAAGAAGTGACAGATAAAGAATTGATCAAAACAGATTTAAGCAACATAACTGAACAAGAATTTAGAGTAATAGTCATAAAATTAATCGCTGAGCTTCAAAAAAGCATAGAAGACAGCAGAGAATCTATTGCTACAGAGATCAAAGGACTTAAAAATAGTCATGATGAATTTAAAAATGCTATAAATGAGGTGCAAAATAAAATGGAGGCAGTCACAGTGCGGATTGAAGAGGCAGAGGGGAGAATAGTTGAATTAGAAGATAAAATTATGGAAAAAGAGGAAGCTGAGAAAAAAGAGATTAAAAGAATCCAGGATCAAGAGGGGAGAATTAGAGAACTAAGTGATGCAATCAAACGGAATAATATCCATATCATAGGAATTCCAAAAGAAGAAGAAGAGAGAGAAAGGGGCTGAGGGTGCACTTGAACAAATCATAGCTGACAACTTCCCTGATCTGGGGAAGGAAACAGACATTGAAATCCAAGAGGCACAGAGAACTCCCTTCAGACGTAACTTGACTTGATCTTCTGCATGACATATCCTAGTGAAACTGGCAAAATACAAGGATAAAGAGAGAATTCTGAAGGCAGCCAGGGATAAATGGGCCTTAACATACAAAGGAAGAATCATAAGGGTAGTAACATACCTATCCACTGAAATTTGGCACACCAGAAAGGAGTGGCAGGAAATCTTCAATGTGATGAGCAGGAAAAATATGCAGCCACGAATCCTTTATCCAGCAAGCCTGTCATTCAGAATAGAAGGAGAGATAAAGGTCTTCCCAAACAAACAAAAACTGAAGGAATTCATCACCACTAAACCAGCACTACAAGAGATCCTAAGGGGGACTCTGTGAGTGAAATGTTGCAAGCACCACAAAGTACCAGAGACATCGCTACAAGCATGAAACCTACAGATAACACAAAGACTCTAAACCCATATCTTTCAATAATAACACTGAATGTAAATGGACTAAATGCTCCAATCAAAATACATACGGTATCAGAATGGATAAAAAAACAAAAATATTTGCTGTCTACAAGAGACCCATTTTAGACCTGAGGACACCTTCAGACTGAAAGTGAGGGGATGGAGAACTATCTGTCATGCTACTGGAAGTCAAAAGAAAGGTGGAGTAGCCATACCTACATCAGACAAACTAGACTTTAAATTAAAGGCTGTAACAAGAGATGAAGAAGGACATTATATAATAATTACAGGGTCTGTCCATCAGGAAGAGTTAACAATTATAAATGTCTACACACCGAATTCGGAGCACCCAAATATAGAAAACAATCACAAACATAAGCAATCTCATTGATAAGAATGTGGTAACTGCAGGGGACTTTAATACTCTACTTACAATAATGGACAGATCATCTAGGCAGAGAATCAATAAAAACAAAGTGGACCAGAAAGATACATTGGATCGCATGGATTTGACAGATATATTTAGAACTTTACATCCCAAAGCAGCAGAGTATACTTTCTTCTTGAGTGCACATGGAGCATTTTCCAAGACCAGTCACATTCTGGGTCACAAAACAGCCCTCAATAAATATAAAAGAATTGAAATCATACCATGCAAACTTTCAGATCACAATGTTATGAAACTTGAAATCAATCACAGGAAAAAGTCTGGAAAACCTCCAAAAGTAGGGAGGGTAAAGAATATCCTACTAAAGAATGAATGGGTCAACCAGGCAATTAGAGAAGAAATTTACAAAATATATGGAAACAAATGAAAATGAAAATACAACAATCCAAATGCATTGGGATGCAGGGAAGACAGTCCTGAGAGGGAAATACATTTCAATCCAGGCCTATCTCAAGACACAAGAAAAATCCCAAATACAAAATCTAACGGCACACCTAAAGGAACTAGAAGCAGAACAGCAAAGATGCCCCAAGGCCAGCAGCAGAAGAGAAATAATAAAGATTAGAGAAGAAAGAAAGAATATGGAATCTAAAAAAAAAAAACCCAGAAGCACAGATCAATGAAACCAAGAGTTGGTTTTCTGAAAAAAAAAAAAAAAAAAAAAAAAAAAAAAAAAATTGATAAACGTCTAGCCAGTCTTCTCAAAAAAAAAAAAGGAGAGAGGAGGGGCGCCTGGGTGGCTTGGTTGGTTAAGCGTCCGACTTTGGCTCAGGTCATGATCTCACAGTCCATGAGTTCGAGCCCCGCGTCGGGCTCTGTGCTGACAGCTCAGAGCCTGGAGCCTGTTTCAGATTCTGTGTCTCCCTCTCTCTCTGCCCCTCCCCTGTTCATGCTCTGTCTCTCTCTGTCTCAAAAATAAATAAATGTTAAAAAAAAAATTTAAAAAAACAAAAAAAAAAAAAAGAAAAGAGAGAGGACCCAATTAGATAAAATCAGGAATTAAAATGGACTTATTACAACCAATCCCTCAGAAATACAAGCAATTATCAGAGAGTACTATGAAAAACTATATGACAACAAACTGGACAACCTGGAAGAAATGAACAAATTCCTAAACACCACACACTACCAAAAACTCAAATGGGAAGAAATAGAAATTTTGAACAGACCCACAACTAGTGAAGAAATTGAATCAGTTATCAAAAATCTCCCAACAAATAACAGTCCTGAACCAGATGGTTTCCCTGGGGATTTCTACCAGACATTTAAAGCAGAGTTAATACCTATCTTTCTCAAGCTGTTCCAAAAAATAGAAGTGGAAGGAAAACTTCTGGACTCATTGTATGAAACCACCATTACTTTGAATCCCAAACCAGATGGAAACCCAGCAACAAGAGAGGGAGGGAGGGAGGGAGGGAGAGAGAGAGAACTACAGGCCAATATCCCTAATGAATATGATTGCAAAAACTCTCAACAAGATACTAGCAAATTGAATTCAACAGCATATAAAAAGAATTATTCGCCATGATCAAGTGGGATTCATTCCTGGGCTGCAGGGCTGGTTCAATATTTGCAAATCAATCAATATGATACATCACATTAAGAAAAGAAAAGATAAAAACCGTATGTTCCTGTCAATAGATGCAGAAAAAGCGTTTGACAAAATACAACATCATTTCGGACAAAGGGCTAGTATCCAAAATCTATAAAGAGCTCACCAAACTCCACACCCAAAAACCAAATAACCCAGTGAAGAAATGGGCAGAAAACATGAATAGACACTTCTCTAAAGAAGACATCCGGATGGCCAACAGGCACATGAAAAGATGCTCAACGTCGCACCTCATCAGGGAAATACAAATCAAAACCACACTCAGGTATCACCTCACGCCAGTTAGAGTGGCCAAAACGAACAAATCAGGAGACTATAGATGCTGGCGAGGATGTGGAGAAACGGGAACCCTCTTGCACTGTTGGTGGGAATGCAAACTGGTGCAGCCACTCTGGAAAACAGTGTGGAGGTTCCTCAGAAAATTAAAAATAGACCTACCCTATGACCCAGCAATAGCACTGCTAGGAATTTATCCAAGGGATACAGGAGTACTGATGCATAGGGGCACTTGTACCCCAATGTTTATAGCAGCACTCTCAACAATAGCCAAATTATGGAAAGAGCCTAAATGTCCATCAACTGATGATTGGATAAAGAAATTGTGGTTTATATACACAATGGAGTACTACGTGGCAATGAGAAAGAACGAAATATGGCCCTTTGTAGCAACGTGGATGGAACTGGAGAGTGTGATGCTAAGTGAAATAAGCCATACAGAGAAAGACAGATACTATATGTTTTCACTCTTATGTGGATCCTGAGAAACTTAACAGAAACCCATGGGGGAGGGGAAGGAAAAAAAAAAAGAGGTTAGAGTGGAAGAGAGCCAAAGCATAAGAGACTCTTAAAAACTGAGAACAAACTGAGAGTTGATGGGGGGTGGGGGGGGTGATGGGTATTGAGGAGGGCACCTTTTGGGATGAGCACTGGGTGTTGTATGGAAACCAATTTGACAATAAATTTCATATATTGAAAAAAAAATAAATGTAAATATATGAAAAAACAGAAACAAAATACAACATCATTTCTTGATGAAAACCCTCAAGAAAGTCGGGATAGAAGAAACATACTTAAATATCATAGAAGCCGTTTATGAAAAGCCCACAGCTAATGTCATCCTCAATGGGGAAAAACTGAAAGCTTTCCCCCTGAGATCAGGAACACGAAAGGGATGTCCACTCTCACCACTGTTGTTTAACATAGTGTTGGAAGTCCTAACATCAGCAATCAGACAACAAAATGAAATACAAGGCATCAAAATTGGCAAAGAAGAAGTCAAACTTTCACTTTTCACAGATGACATGATACTCTACGTGGAAAACTGGACAGACTTCACCAAAACTCTGCTAGAACTGATGCATGAATTCAGCCAAGTCGCAGGGTACAAAATCAATGTACAGAAAGCAGTTGCATTTTTACCCACCAATAGTGAAGCAACAAAAGGAGAAATAGAGAAACTGATCCCATTCACAATTGTACCACGAACCATAAGATACGTAGGAATAAACCTAACCAAAGATGTAAAAGATCTGTATGCTGAAAACTATAGAAAGCTTATGAAGGAAATTGAAGACACAAAGAAATGGAAAAATATTCCATACTCATGGATTAGAAGAATAAATATTGTTTAAAAAGTCAATACTACCCAAAGCAATATACACATTCAATGTAATCCCAATCAAAATTGCACCAGCAGTCTTCTCAAAGCTAGAACAAACATTCTAAAATTTGTATGGAACCACTAAAGACCCTGAATAGCCAAAGTAATACTGAAGAAGAAAACCAAAGCGGGAGGCATCACAATCCCAGACTTCAGCCTCTACTGCAAAGCTGTAATCATCAAGACAGTATGGTATTGGCACAAAAACAGACACGTAGACCAATGGAATAGAATAGAGACTCCAGAATTGGACCCACAAATGTATGGCTAACTAATCTTTGACAAAGCAGGAAAGAGTGTCCAATGGAAAAAAAGACAGTCTCTTTAACAAATGGTGCTGTGAAAACTGGGTAGCAACATGCATAAGAATGGAACTAGACCACTTTCTTATGCCATACACAAAAGTAAACTCAAAATGGATGCAGGACTTGAATGTGAGGCAGGAAACCATCAAAAGCCTAGAGGAGAAAGCAGAAAAAAAACTCCTTCGACTTCAGCTGCATGAATTTCTTACTCGACACATCTCCAAAGGCAAGGGAATTAAAAGCAAAAACTATTGGGACCTCATCAAGATAAAAAGCTTCTGCCCTGCAAAGGAAACAATCAACAAAACTAAAAGGCAACCGACACAAATATTTGCAAATGACATATCAGATATAGGACTAATATCCAAAACCTATAAAGAACTCACCAAACTCCACACCTGAAAAACAAATAATCCAGTGAAGAAATGTGCAGAAGACATGGATAGACATTTTTCCAAAGAAGACATCCAGATGGCCAACAGGCACATGAAAAGATGCTCAACATCACTCTTCATCAGGGAAATACAAATCAAGCCACAATGAGATACCACATCACTCCAGTCAGAGTGGCTAAAATGAACAAATCAGGAGACTAGAGATGCTGGCGAGGACGTGGAGAAATGGGAACACTCTTGCACTGTTGGTGGGAATGCAAACTGGTGCAGCTGCTCTGGAAAACAGTGTGGAGGTTCCTCAAAAAATCAAAAATAGAACTACCCTATTACCCAGCAGTAGCACTGCTAGGAATTTACACAAGGGATTCAGGAGTGCTGATGCATAGGGGCACTTGTACCCCAATGTTTATAGCAGCACTTTCAACAATAGCCAAGTGATGGAAAGAGCCTAAATGTCCATCAATGGACGAATGGATAAGGAATATGTGGTTTTATATATACAATGGAATACTACTTGGTAATGAGAAAGAATGAAATCTGGCTGTTTGCAGCAATGTGGATGGAGCTGGAGGGTATTATGCTAAGTGAAATAAGTCAGAGAAAGACAGATATCATATGTTTTCATTCATAGGTAGATCTTGAGAAACTTAACAGAATACCATGGGGAGGGGAAGGGGGGAAAAACTTACAGAGAGGGAGCGAGGCAAACCATAAGAGACTCTTGGATACTGAGAACAGACTGAGGATTGATGAGGGGTCAGGGAGAGAGGAGAGTGGGTGATGGGCAGGGAGGAGGGCACTTGTTGGGATAAGCACTGGGTGTTGTATGGAAACCAATTTGACAATAAATTATATTAAAAAATAAATAAGATAAAAGCAGATAAAATGAAAAAAAGACTAACTTATGAGGAATAGAAATATGAACAGAACTATACTGAGTAGGGAGATTAATCAGTAATTTAAAATATCTCAAAAATGAAAGCCCTGGACCTGATGACTTTACTTGTGATTTCTCTTCTTTTTTTAAAATGTTTTTATTTATTTTTGAGAGAGGGAGAGAGACAGAGAGATAGAGTGTGAGTAGGGGAGGGGCAGAGAGAGAGAGGGGGACACAGAATCTGAAGCAGGCTGCAGGCTCTGAGTTGTCAGCACAGAGCCTGACATGGGACTTGAACCCATGAACCATGAATTTTTGGTGCTGATTTATATAAGCTCTTTTTATACTTTAGATATTAAGCCATCACCAGATATATCATTCACAAATGGCTTTTCCCACTCAACAGGTTGTTTTTTAATTTTGTTGGTGGCTATCTTCACTGTACAAAAGTTTCCATTTTGATGTAGTCCCAGTAGTTTATTTTTTGTTTTTTATGTCCTTTGTCTTAGGAGACATATATGGAAAAATTTTGCTACAGCCAATGTCAGAGAAATTATCATGTTCTCGTCTAAGATTTTTTGGTGTTTCAGATCTTACATTTGTATCTTTGATCCATTTTGAGTTTTATCAGAGAATTGCAAATGAAAACCACAATGAGATATCCCCTTAAACCTGTCAAAATGGCTAAAATTAAAAGATAAGAAGTGGCAAGTGTTGGGTGAGGATAGGGAGAAGAAGGAATCCTTGTGCACTATTGGTTGGAATGTAAATTGGTACAGCCATTGTGGAAAACAATATGGAGGTTCCTAAAAATTAAAAAAGAAGTAACATGTGGGGGGAGCCTGGGTGGCTCAGTAGGTTATGCATCCAATTCTTGATTTTGGCTCTTGTGGGTTTGAGCTGCTTGAGATTCTCTCTCTGTCTCCCTCTCTCTCTGCCCTTCCCAGACTCATATTCTCTCTCTCTCTCTCAAAAACAAACAAACAAACTTAAAAAAAAGAAGTATCATATGATCCAATAATTTTACTACTGGGTAATTACCCAAATAAGATGAAAACACTAATTCAAAAAGTTATAGGCAGACCTATGTTTATTGTATCATTATTTACAGTAGCCAGGATATAAAAGCAACCTAGGTGTCCATAATTAGAAGAATGTACAAAGAAAATGTGGTGTGCAGGGATAGGAAGATGGTGGTAGAGTAGAACCCTAGGCTCACCTTGTCCCACAAACACAACTAGATAACTATTACATATTCCTAAATACCCCCAGAAATAGACCTGGGGACTGACAGAAGAAACTCCAAAACTAAAAGGCCACATAGAAGAAGGTAGGATGTGAAGACTCAGGATTGAGGGGAGAAACCGATTGCAGGTGTTGCAGAAGTGAAGGAGCTATGGTTGTGGAGAAAGGCAAGAGAGAGAAGAGCACACAGGGTAATATACAAGGAGAATGTTTACCCAGGCATTGGCTTAGAAACTGAGAGGGGCTGAATATCATGAGTTCTTGTGACAACTGGGCCTTAAAGCCAGGAACTTAAAGGTCAATGGGATTGGCTGGGATAGAGCCAGGAGAGCATTGCCCTGGTCCTGTAGTTAAGGCAAGTCAACAACCTGGGGGAGAGACAGCATGGTAATAGCAATCTGAAAAGCACCTAGGACACACACTTAGGAGATGATTTGCTGTTATCAGAGCATGTCTCTGAGTGTCAGCCTTCACAGAGACAATTTTCTGGGAACAAAGGGCTGGCTGGCAATGTTTTCCTCCCTAGCACCTCAGGGAGTGAGCACGCATAAATACACGCACAAATACAGAGACACCTGTAGGAAGCAGCACAGTGCTGACACTTGTTGCCTAACTTGCATACGCCAAGCCCCACCCCCCTGAACTTTGGTGGGACTGCACTTTTCAATCAAGCTTACCTCAGTCCCAGTGCAGTGGGCCTTTCCCCAGAACAGCACAAAACCTTGCCCACATCATGTCACCCAAGCAGAGAGTTCTGCATGGCTTCAGTGAAAGTAGTCACAGGTCTCATTTCACAAAAAGACCAGGACAGACATAGTTAAAACGCACCACATTCATGCCAGGGAGCAAACACTGCCCACAGCGGGCAAGGGGAACCTCTGCAGATGACTGGCCTGAAGGATAAAGCAGCAAAAACACAGCAGAGCTCATGAAGCACATACCAGAGACACTCTCTGAAGCACCAGGCCCTGGGGACCACAGGAAATCTTCCTCATTAAGCCATTATTTTAGGATCAGGAGACATAACTGGCTTTTCTGACACAAAAAGTGAGCAGAGACAAAATGTAAGATGGAGGAATGAAAGAATAGGATAAGGCTACGGTCAGAGATCTAAGTGAAACAGTCATAAAAAATATTCCTGATGAATAATTTAAAGCAATAATTATAAGGATACTCACCGGACTTGAAAAAAGAAGAGAAGACATAAGTAAGACCGTTACCAAGAGATAAAAGAGTTAAAAACAATCAGAAGTGAAGAGTGCAATAAACTAGATTGGAAGCAGGCTTGATGCAATGAACAGCAGGTTGGAGGAAGCTAAAGAATCAATTAGTGACCTAGAAGAGAATCTAATGGAAAGAGAGAAAAAAGAATTATGCAACATGAGACTAGAGTTAGGGAACTCAGTGAAGCTATCAAATGTAATATTCATATTATAAAAGTCCCAGAAGAAGAGAGAAATGGGGACAGAAATTTTATTTAAAGAAATAGTAGCTGAAAACTTCCCTAATCTGAGGAAGGAATGAGATATCCATGTTCAGGAGGCACAGAGAACTCCCAACAAAGTCAATAAAAATAGGCCAACACCAAGACATATTGTAATTAAATTATCAAACTATAGTGATAAAGAACAAAACCTTAAAAGCGCCAAGGCAAATGAAGTCATTAATTTACAAAGGAAAACCCATAAAGCTAGCTAGAGATTTCTCAGCAGAAACTTGGCAATCCAGAAAAGAGTGGCATGATATTCTCAAAGTGCTGAATGGTAAAAATCTGTACTCAAGAATAACTTATGCAGCAAGGCTGTCATTCAGAATACAAGGAGAAATAAAGATTTTCCCAGTCAAATGAAAACTAAAAGAGGTTGTGACCACTAAGCCAACCTGCAAGAAATATTAAGGAGATATCCAAAGAGACAAAGACAAGAAAAGATCAGAGAAAATCTCTAGAAACAACAAAAGTAATAGACCGGCAATTAACACATAAATATTAATAATTATTTTGAATGTAAATGGACTAAATCCTCCAATAGAAACACATATGATATCAGAATGCATTAAAAAAAACCAAATAACAAGACCATGGTGCTTGGCTGGCTCAGTTATTAGAACATGCAGTCTTGGGGTTGTAAGTTTTTTTTTTTTTTTAATGAGAAATAGTTTTATTTTTTTTTATATATATATATTTTTTCAACGTTTATTTTATTTTTGGGACAGAGAGAGACAGAGCATGAACGGGGGAGGGGCAGAGAGAGAGGGAGACACAGAATTGGAAACAGGCTCCAGGCTCCGAGCCATCAGCCCAGAGCCTGACGCGGGGCTCGAACTCACGGACCGCGAGATCGTGACCTGGCTGAAGTCGGACGCTTAACCGACTGCACCACCCAGGCGCCCCTTGGGGTTGTAAGTTTGAGCCCTTCATTGGCCGTAGCGATTACTTAAAAATAAAATATTTAAAAGCAACCAAAAAAACCCAAAACAAAATAACAAGACCATCTATATGCCATCTACAAGAGTCTCCTTTTAGACCAAAGGCACCTGCATATTGAAAGTAAGGGGATGAAGAAACATTTATCATGCAAATGGATGTCAAAAGAAAGCCAAAGTAGCAATAGTTCCATCAGACGAACTAGACTTTAAAACAAAGATTGTAACAAGAGACAGAAGAGGGCACTATATAATCATATATAGGGGAACAATTCAAGAAGATATAAGAGTTGTAAATATTTGTGCACCTAACATTGAAACACCCAAATACATAAAACGGTTACTAACAAACATAAAGGGACTCATTGATAATAACACAATAATAGTAAGGGACTTTAAAAATCCACTCACATCAATGGACAGATCATCTACACAGAAAATAACAAGGAAACAATGGCTTTGAATGACAAACTGGACCGGATGGACTTAACAGATATGTTCAGTATGTTCTATTCTTAAACAGCAAAATACACATTCTTTTTAAGTGCCCATGGTCATTCTCTAGAATAGGTCACATGTTAGGTCACATGTTAAATAGGCTTTAACAAATAAAAAAAGGCTGAAGACATACCATGCATCTTTTCTGACCACAACTGCATGAAACTAGAGGTCGATCATAAGGTAAAAATCTGGAAGGACCATAAAAACAGGGAGGTTAAACAGCATGCTACTAAACAATGGATGGATCAACCAGGAAAGCAAAGAATAAATTAAAAAAAAATATGGAAAACTTTTTAAATGAAAATGAAACAATACAAATTATTTGGGATTCAGCAAAAGAAGTCCTAAGAGAGAGCATATAGTAATACAGGCCTACCTCAGAAAGCAAAAAAAGTATCTCAGATAAACAACCTAACCTTATGCCTAAAGGATCTGGAAGAAGAACGTCAATTGAGTCCAAAAACCAGTGGAAGAAGGTAAATAATAAAGATTAGAGAATAAATAAATGATATACAAACTAAAAAACCAATTAAGCAAATAAATGAAATCAACAGCTGGTTGATTAACTTACCAATGAATAAAATTGATAAACCTGTAACTGGGCTTATCAAAGAGAGAGAGAAAAAGAGAGAGAAATGACTCAGATAAATAAAATCACCTATAAGAGAGGGGAAATAACAAACAATACCACATAAATACAATCATAAGAGAATATTATGAAAAACTATATGCCAATAAATTAGACAACCTGAAAGAAATGCATAAACTTCTAGAATCATATAAACTACCAAAACTGAAATAAGAAGAAATAGAAAATTTGAACAGACTGATGATAAGCAAAGAAATGGAATCACTAATCAAAAAGCTCCCTAAAACCAAAGTCTAGGACCCATATGGCTTCACAGTTGAATTCTACCAAACAGTTAAAGAAGAGTCAATACCTGTTTTTGTCAAACTGTTCCAAAATATTAAAAAGGAAAGAAACTTCCAAACTCATTCTATGGGGCCAACATTACCTGATACCAAAACGAGATAAAGGCACCACACACAAAAAAGAGAACTATAGGCCAATATTCCTGATGAACATCAGGAATACAATACTAGCAAACCGAGACCAACAATATATTTTAAAAAGTCATGCACCATGATCCAGTGGGATTTATTCCTGGGTTATAAGTCTGATTCAGTATTCACAGATCAACCAACTTGATACATAACATTAATATAATATCATTTCAATAGATGCAGAAAAAGTATTTGATAAAGTACAACATCTGTTCATGATAAAAATCTTCAACAAAGTAGATTTAGAGGGAACATACCTCAACATAATAAAGGCCATCTATGAAAAATCCACAGCTAATATCACCCTCAGTGGGGGAAAAATGAGTCTTTTTTCTATGGCCAGGAGAAAGATGAGGGTGTTCACTCTCATCACTTTATTTAAGATAGAATTGGGGGCATCTGGGTGGCTCAGTTGGTTAAACATCTGACTCTTGGTTTTGGCTCGGGTCATGATCTCACAGTTTGTGATGTTCAAGCCCTGCATCAGGCTCTGTGCTGATAGTGCTGAGCCTGCTTGGGGTGCTCTTTCTGTGTTTCTCTCTGTCTCTCAGAGAAAGAGAGGAGAGAGAGAATTTCAAGCAGGCTATGTGCTGTGAGCACACAGGCCAAAGTGGGGTTCCATCTCATGAACCATGAGACCATGACTTGAGCTGACATCAAAAGTCAGACTCTTAATTGACTGAGCCACCCAGACGCCTTACTTCAACAAAGATTTTAAGGCTAGCCTTGGCTAGAAGCTAGAATACATCATTTTGATTAGGGTTTTAAGGTTTGGCAAAAGCCAAAAGCAGGGGCCAAACTCACTGTGGTCAACACATTGTGACATTACTCAGGAGCAGTTTTGATAGCTCTCGAACCAGAAATGTATTTCCATTTTTAAGTTAAGATGATACAATCATGCCGCCTGGCAGTGTTACCCCTTCTAGAAAGTGATAGGGTCTTGTGCCAAACAAATGTGCTATACTCCTGTCTTAATCCCCTATCCCCACATTAGGGAAAGTCAAGAACCAGCAAAGGTATGGACACTCCCTTCAAGAAAGCACCTCCATCTTCAAGCAAGAGCCTGTTCTACAAAGGCTCTTTGGACCCCCAGCTAAATGTAGAGTTCCCCTACCGATACCAAGAATGAACTGTGCTATCAATAGTCTTCATCATAACTCTGCCTCTGCAAACCAGTGAGACAATGGAAACACCACACTTTCAGGCTTCCACACAAATCATAGGTTCTGTGTATTTATTTAAAAAACACAAACACGGGGCACCTGGGTGGCTCGGTCGGTTAAGCGTCTGACTTCGGCTCAGGTCATGATCTCACAGTCCGTGAGTTCGAGCCCCGCGTCAGGCTCTGTGCTGACAGCTCAGAGCCTGGAGCCTGTTTCAGATTCTGTGTCTCCCTCTCTCTGACCCTCCCCCATTCATGCTCTGTCTCTCTCTGTCTCAAAAATAAATAAATGTTAAAAAAAAAATTAAAAAAATAAAAAACACAAACACAAAACAAAAAACTTAAGCATGGTGTTTTTTTGGATTTCATGTGAGCTTTTGGTTGTGGGGAGTAGAAATGAAACTTGGAAATTATGAACAATTGCCAAGTGGCTTCACTCAGTTATATAATAAGTTGGACACCAGATTTAGAAATCATTATTTCTTCTCTCTGTGCCATATTTCCCAAGGTTAGGGATTGGTGCATCAAAACAAACTTATCCATGTTGCCAAGGATATGTAGTAGGGCTTATAAACCAGGAATTTAGAGGGAAATATCCCAATCTCCTTTCTTGTTAGGCCAAGATGGAGGGACCAAGGTGCTAGGCTAGAATTGGTACTTGCCCTGATCATACAGGGTATGGAGTTCTCTATCAGAGGTAACCTGGAGCAGGAGTAATAAGAGAATAAAGCCAGATCCTGATGTCAAAGATGAACATAACATAGTGGGGGCTGGGGGTAGGGGTGGGTTGGGTAGATAAGTAGCCAAAGTATCACAAGGCAAGTTGCTAGGTGCTATAATAAAAGATCCAAGATGAAGAAGTGACAAAACTGGATAAGATGGAGGTGGGGATGATTTGGGAAGTCTTCAGATAGAAAGTGTTATTAGAACTGATAGGAAATAATGTAGGAAGTGGCCCTGGAGTGTAGAGATAGAGAAGATCCTTTAGGCAAGGTAAATCAGTAGTACATATGAAATCATTAATATCAACATGTACACATTATATTGAGAGCACAATGCATATTATAGATAGAGAATAGTGTACTTTATATTCAAGGAAAGGCTCATATTTTGGAATGGAGACAGGAGGTTAGTGGTAGGGAGTAGAAAAAGATAAGTGGAGGAAGATAAGATGATAAGAAAGGTAAGATGGAAAAATAGGGGCTCAGTCGGTTGAGCATCTAACTCTTGATTTTGGCTCAGGTCATGATCTCACTGTTCATGGGTTGAATGCCACGTTGAGCTCCTCACTGACACTGTGGAGCCTTTTTAGGATTCTCTCTTTTCCTCTCTCTCTCTCTCTCTCTGCCCCTCTCCTGCTCAGGTGCTCTCTCTCTCTCTCAAAACAAATAAACTTTAAAAGTGGAAATATAATCTCTTGTAAAAGCTTTGAATGACATGCTCAGGAAAATGGCCTGGAAAGTATTGAAAGTTTCTAATCTGAGGACATGATTAATACTTCCACAGAAAGTTTCTGCAACTCACATGCCTACAGGCCAGACACCAAATGTGGATGAAGACGCCGTTTGATGGTGATGGTGATGGTGATGATGGTGATGGTGATGGTGATGATGGTGATGGTGATAAACTATGCCCATGTAAAAGGGACTATGCTCCATGGGGATTTTTATCATTTAGGATATAGGCCAATATCCTCAGATCTTTAAATTTTTTGTTAAAATGTATTTGGCACATAACATTGTATAAATTCAAGGTAACAATGTATTACTTTGATACATTTATATATTATGATTGCCACTATAGCAATAATTAGTACTGAATCGTGTTACATAATTATTGTTTGTTTTTAGTGGTTGGAATAATTAAGTTCTAGTCTCTTAGCAAGTTTAATGAATACAATTGAATATTATTGTCCATATTCACTATATATTAGATCAGATCTGTAAAATTTTATTTTTTAAAATATTATTTATTGTCAAACTGGCTAACATACAGTGTGTACAGGGTGCTCTTGGTTTTGGGGGTAGATTCCCATGGTTCATCACTTACATACAACATCCAGTGCTCATCCCAACAAGTGCCCTCCTCAATGCCCCTCACCCATTTTCCCCTACCCCCTACCCTACCATCAACCCTCAGTTTGTATTTAAGAGTCTCTTATGGTTTGCCTACCTCCCTCTCTGTAACTATTCCCTTCCCTTTCCCCCATGGTATTCTGTTAAGTTACTCAAATTCCACATATGAGTGAAAACATATGATATTTCTCTTTCTCTGACTGACTTATTTCACTTAGCATAATACTTTCCAGTTCCATCCACGTTGCTGCAAATGGCATGATTTAATTCTTTCTCATCCCATTTACAATTGCACCAAGAACCATAAAATACCCAGGAACAATCCTAACCAAAGATGTAAAATATTTGTATGCTGAAAACTATAGAAATATATGAAAGAAATTGAAGAAGACACAAAGAAATGGAAAAACATTCCATACTCATAGATTGGAAGAATACATATTGTCAAAATGTCAACACTACTCTAAGCAATCTACACATTCAATGCAATCCCGATCAAAATTGTGCCAGCATTCTTCTCAAAGCTACAACAAACAATCCTAAAATTTGTATGGAACCACAAAAGACCCTGAATAGCCAAAGTAATATTGAAGAAGAAAACCAAAGTGGGAGGCATCACAATCCCAGAATTTAGCCTCTACTACAAAGCTGTAATCATCAAGACAGTATGGTATTGACACAAATACCAACACATAGACCAATGGAATAGAATAGAGAACCCAGTATTGGACCCACAAATGTATGGCCAACTAATCTTTGACAAAGCAGGAAAGAGTATCCAATGGAAAAAAGACAGTCTCTTTAGCAAATGGTGCTGGGAGAACTGGACAGCAACGTGCAGAAGAATGAAACTAGACCACCTTCTTATACCATACACAAAAATAAACTCAAAATGGATGAAAGACCTAAATGTGAGACAGGAAACCATCAAAACTCCAGAGGAGGGGCGCCTGGGTGGCGCAGTCGGTTAAGCGTCGGACTTCAGCCAGGTCAAGATCTCACGGTCCGTGAGTTCGAGCCCCGCGTCGGGCTCTGGGCTGATGGCTCGGAGCCTGGAGCCTGTTTCCGATGCTGTGTCTCCCTCTCTCTCTGCCCCTCCCCCGTTCATGCTCTGTCTCTCTCTGTCCCAAAAATAAAATAAAAACGTGGAAAAAAAAATTAAAAAAAAAAAAAAAAAAAACCAGAGGAGAAAGCAGGCAACAACCTCTTTGACCCCAGCTGCAACAATTTCTTGCTCAACACATCTCCAAAGGCAAAGGAATTAAAAGCAAAAATGAACTATTGGGACCTCATCAAGATAAAAAGCGTCTGCACTGCAAAGGAAACAAACAACAGATCTTTAAAAATTTAAAAAGAAGTCAGAAAACCAACTACATAAAACTCCTAATTTTGGAACATTGGCAACTAATTTAAAGCCAAAATTTTCAACAGTTTGTTGGCCAAAAGGTCTGTTGGCACTTTTACAAGCCTGATGTGTCTGGATATGAGGGTGTGTAGAAGTTTACTCAACAGCATACAATGCTGCAAAGTACATAAATTGCATGTATGTATCCATTTTCATGGTTTTATCACATTGAATTTTTTTAAGGGAGGAGACTTTTTAAAGTTTATTTATTTATTTTGATAGAGAAAGAGGGAGGGAGGGAGGGAGGGAGACAGAGAGAGAGAGAGAGAGAGAGAGAGAGAGAGAGAACAAGCGGTGGAGGGTCAGAGAAAGGGAGAGAGAGAATTCCAAAGAGGCTTTGTGGACTGTCAGTGCAGAGCCTGAGGCAGGGCTTGATCTCATGGACCATAAGATCATGACCTGAGCCAAAATCAAGAGTTGGAAGCTTTACCATCTGAGCCACCAAGAGCCCTTATCACATTGAATTTTTGAACCAGATTCAAAAACCCAAAGTATTTAAAGGGTCAGTTAATGCCAATGCCGGTCAAGAGACAGGCTGCACATAAAGACCTGAGGTTCAAAGTCTGGCCTTATGATTGAAACTGATTTGTTCAGTGACCTTGAATAAGGTCATTACCCAGGAGTTAGCCTTAGCATCTGGGTTTATAACACAAAGATAGCAACTGCTAAGCTACTGTGAAAACATCTAACCAAAGGGATTTAAAACATGTAGCTCCCTCCAAAAAGTGCTTCAAGAATTCACAATGCTCTCTGTAATTTTAGAGTTTGCCTCATTTGGACAGTTCCTATGAATGTTGCCAAAATTATAAGCATACTGTGAAGCCTAAAAATGACAACTAAACACTATTGGCTGGATACAAGCTTTTGCAGCATTGTAAAAAAACAAAAAACAAACAAACAAAAAAACAGACAGTCCTTTTAAAATTTATAACATATATTTTCCAGGAAAGAATACTTCCATTTCAGTCAATATTTTCTTTTCAATTCCTTAGGATCTGAAACTACCTTATAAAGCATAGTAGAAAAATGAAAATGTATTGAATATTTTAAGCCTTATAAACAAATAAATTGGTGGAAGGTAATATATACTTTGCTTATACACTCATATCTGTATATGAGCCTTGAGTTGAGGCTATGAAAAATGCACATTTACACTATTCCTTATTAGGAGGATATATTTCATTAACCATAATGGTCTCTTTTTTTATTTTGTTGCTAATATATCCCCGTACTGTATTTTATAAATCTGAATGTGTACTGTACTGGTATGCAAAATAATTATAATTTTGAAAGTTCCAAATCAGATAATAAATTATATACACTTCAAAATTGTTACATGCTATGTAATACCATATTTTCCCCTATTTATCAGTATAGAAAAGTTTTTCCTTTTGGATATGGGAATTTTAGTAACTGATCATTAGTAACTCACTCAATCTCCTCCAACCTATCAATGGTATTAAAAATAAATCCTTATGTTTCTCATTTGCAAACTTTTATACTTTTTCTTCAGCATTATAAATTAGTTGATTGCTCTTCTCAAACTCCTATAACTCCTTTTTCTAAAGAACATACAACACTGATCTTACAAAATCAATGTGCACACTACGTTTTTTGGGGATCCTTAGTATCCTGACATTTTCCCTACCTCATCTGCATTGTTCACCTCTTGCCTACCTCTTCAGCCACAGATCACCTGCTCCGATAATTCCACCTTTCTTTGATACATTCTTATCTGAGCCTTTTTTTCCAGCATCCTGCAGCTTCACACAGACCTGATTCACTTGGCATCTGTGTGCATTTCTGACCCTCCATCTTCCTACATGAAGCTTGCTTGCTACTCTGCCCAAGCCCATCTTCTGACTGCACACTTTGTTTCCATCACCCACTCCCAAACTCCATCCCTTGTTTTTTCCTGAAATTTATGCTCAGAACTGCCTCCCACGAACATTCATAAACCTCCTTCCTATGCTCCCTCAGACCATTTCCCCAGAAGGGCTGTGTAGTCTGCAAGCTTCCCTGCTTTTATGCGATGTCTCACTCCGAGCTGTTCCCGGCCCACTTATAGCAATTTGCTTTTCTCCCCTGAAATATTTTATATGGAGCCTTAGTTTATTCTTGACACTTTCTTTACAGAAATAATAAGAGAAACTGCAACAGTGTATGTTAAATAAAAATGCATAATATTTATTTTTAAGTGAATTATGTAAACATAGGGCAGCAGTAATACTGGAACAATGATGGCGGAGCAAAATAGTTTCTCACATGCCTGGGAAACTTACGTCTTTGCTGTAGCATTTTAATAACCACTACTATTAGGAATTTTGAACTTTTTAATAAAAGTGCTAGGTTGACCTTCTAAAAGTCTTTTTAAAACTGACTTTATTATAGAGGCACCTGGGTGGCTCAGTCAGTTAAGCGTCTGACCTTGATCTTGGCTCAGTTCATGATCGCACAGTTCTTGAGATCAAGCCCTGCCTAGGGCTCTGTGCTGGCATCACAGAGCCTGCTTGGAATTCTGTCTCCCTCTCTCTGCCCCTCCCCCACTCTCTGTCTCTAAAAAAAACCCTGACTTTATTATAGACATGAGAACACCTGATTAGAATCCTTGAGTAGTTCTATATAGCATACAAGTTTTGAATGAATTTGTATGCATTTAAATATTTTTGAAAGCAAATGCTGTTATATCTTTTCAACTAGAGCAATTACCAAACAAGTTTTTGGAGGAAATATTTGTCATCTATTTGCTGCAATAGAACTTTAGGCAGTTCCAAAAAATTGGAATTCTGTATGTGTAAATAACCTGTGATCAGTTATAAACTAATACAATAATAATAATAATAATAATAGTAATAATAATAATAATTACAAGCTTTGGACTCATTGCAAACTAAGGTCATAGGTCAGGCTGCCAAACCACCCTTCAGAATGATAACTAGGAAAACTAAGTAGGAAACTTAGTAGGAAACTTTCCTAACTAGGAAAAATAAGTCTAGGAAAAGATTGACACTAAGTAAATAGTTCACTGCTTTGCCCAAAGTCTCAAAAAGTGCCCTTTCTCCTGAATTGTAAAAGTGGTGAAAAAAAACTGGAGGTTCAAAGTCTCCATTTGGTCTCCTCCAAACACTCCATCAAGCACGATCAGCCTTCTCTCTAAACTTCTATTGAGTTCATGCCATACTATTTATTCTGACAGTTAACACATGTAGTCTTTTCTTTCCCATGTGTTTGTCTTCCTGCTGAATGTGGGATTGCTAGAGGCAGGGACCATAGAGTATATTGACTTTGCTTGTCACGTCAGCATTGATGCAATCAATGCCAATTGGACGTACGTGAGTTCATTTAGCATATATCTCTGCTTATATAGTAGGTACCAGGCCAGTGAGGGGTCCTAGAGATACGATGATATACAAGACAAAGTCCTGCCCCCCAAAGAACTGAAATCTAGTGGGAGCAAAATAGGGAAGCACCATAAGAGGTGCTAAGTGTGGTGACTAAAGCCAGGATTAGGGGTTATGAGACCATATATGAGATCAGGGATTTTATCTGCTTGTAAAGCGTTCAAGACAAGCTCTCAGATGAAGTGATTTCTATCTTGCAACCCGGAGATTACTAGGACTTAGCACAGTAAAGATGAGTTGGGGGAAGCAGAGTTTTCCAGTTATTTCTAATCTACTTTATTGTCACATTGGCTTACATACAACACCCAGTACTCATCCAAATAAGTGCCCTCCTCGATGCTCATCACCGGTTTTACCCTCTCCCTCCCCCTGATCAACCCTCAGTTTGTTCTCTGTATTTAAGAATCTCTTATGGTTTCCCTCCCTCCCTCTCTGTTTGTAACTATTTTTCCCCTCCCCCTCCCCCACGGTCTTCTGTTAAGTTTCTTGAGATCCACATATGAGTGAAAATGTATGATATCTGTTTCTCTGACTGACTTATTTCACTTAGCATAAAACCCTCCAGTTCCATCCATGTTGCTGCAAATGGCATGGTTTCATTCTTTCTCATTGCCAAGTAGTATTCCATTGTATATATAAACCACATCTTCATTATCCATTCATCGGTTGGTGGACATTTGGGATCTTTACATAATTTGGCTATTGTTAAATAAAGCGCTGCTATAAACGTTGGGGTAAATGTGTCCCTATGCATCAGCACTCCTGTACCCCTTGGGTAAATTCCTAGTAGTGCTATTGCTGGATCACAGGGTAGTTCTATTTGTAATTTTTTGAGGAGCCTCCACACTGCTTTCCAGGGTTGCTGCACCAGTTTGCATTCCCACCAATGGTGCAAGAGGGTTCCCGTTTCCCCACATTCTCTCCAGCATCTATCGTTTCTTGATTTGTTCATTTTAGCCACTATGACCGAGGTGAGGTGGTATCTCGGTGTGGCTTTGATTTGTATTTCCTTGATGATGAGTGACATTGAGCATCTTTTCATGTGTCTGTTGGCCATCTGGATGTCTTCTTTGGGAAAGCATCTATCCATGTCTTCTGCCCATTTTGTCACTGGATTATTTGTTTTTCGGGTGTGGAGTTTGGTGAATTCTGTATAGATTTTGGATACTAGCCCTTTACCTGTCTTATCCCATTCTGTCGGTTGCCTTTTAGTTTTGTTGATTGTTTCCTTTGCAGTGCAGAAGCTTTGTATCTTCATGGACTCCCAATAGTTCGTTTCTGCTTTTAATTCCCTTCCTTTGGAGATGTGTTGAGCAAGAAATTGCTGGCGCTGAGGTCAAAGAGGTTGTTGCCTGCTTTCTCCTCTAGGGTTTTGATGGTTTCCTGTCTCACATTTAGGTCTTTCATCCATTTTGAGTTTATTTTTGTGTATGGTATAAGAAGGTGGTCTAGTTTCATTCTTCTGCACGTTGCTGTCCAGTTCTCCCAGCACCATTTGCTAAAGAGACTGTCTTTTTTCCATTGGATACTCTTTCCTGCTTTGTCAAAGATTAGTTGGCCATACATTTGTGGGTCCAATACTGGGTTCTCTATTCTATTCCATTGGTCTATGTGTTGGTATTTGTGTCAATACCATACTGTCTTGATGATTACAGCTTTATAGTAGAGGCTAAAGTCTGGGATTGTAATGCCTCCCACTTTGGTTTTCTTCTTCAATATTACTTTGGCTATTCAGGGTCTTTTGTGGTTCCATACAAATTTTAGGATTGTTTGTTCTAGCTTTGAGAAGAATGCTGGTACAATTTTGATCGGGATTGCATTGAATGTGTAGATTGCTTAGAGTAGTATTGACATTTTGACAATACGTATTCTTGCAATCTATGAGTATGGAATGTTTTTCCATTTCTGTGTCTTTTTCAATTTCTTTCATAAGTTTTCTGTAGTTTTAAGCATACAGATCTTTTACATCTTTGGTTAGGTTTATTCCTAGTTACTTTATGGTTCTTGGTGCAACTGTAAATGAGATCCTTTTTTTTTTTTTTATTTCTCTTTTTGTTGCATCATTATTGGTGTATAAAAATGAAACCGATTTCTGTACATTGATTTTGTATGTTGCAACTTTGCTGCTTTCATATATTGGTTGTAGCAGTCTTTTGGTACAGTCTTTCAGGTTTTCCATGTAGTGTATCATGTCGTCTGTGAAAAGTGAAAGTTTGACTTCTTCTTTGCCAATTTTGATACCTTTTATTTCATTTTGTTGCCTGATTGCTGATGCTAGGACTTCCAACACTATGTTAAACAACAGTGGTGAGAGTGGACATCCCTATTCATGTTCCTGATCTCACAGGGAAAGCTGTCAGTTTTGCCCCATTGAGGATGATATTAACTCTGGACTTTTCATATATAGCTTTTATGATGTTTAAGTACTTTCCTTCTATCCCAAATTTCTTGAGAGTTTTTATTAAGAAAGGATGCTGTACTTTGTAAAATGCTTTTTCTGCATCTATTGACAGGATCATGTGGTTCTTATTATGTCTTTTATTAATGTAATGTATCACGTTGATTGATTTGTCAATATTGAACACATCCTGAAGACCAGGACAGAATCCCACTTGATCATGGTGAATAATTCCTTTATATGCTGTAGAATTCGATTTGCTAGTATCTTGTTGAGAATGTTTGCATCCATGTTCATATATTGGCCTATAATTCTCCCTTTTTTGTGGAGTCTCTGTCTGGTTTAGGAATCAAGGTAATGCTGGTTTCATAGAATGATTCCAGAAGTTTCCTCCATTTCTTTTTTTTTTTTTTTTTGGAACAGCTTGAGAAGTATAGGTATTAACTCTGCTTTAAATGTCTGGTAAAATTCCCCAAGGAAGACATCTGGTCCAGGACTCTTATTTCTTGGGAGATTTTTGATAATGATTCAATGTGTTCACTAGTTAACGGTCTGTTCAAATTTTCTACTTCTTCATGTTTGAGTTTTGGTAATGTGTGGGTGTTTAGGAATTTGTCCATTTCTTCCTGGTTGTACGGTTTGTTGACATATAATTTTTAATACTATACTCTGATAATTGCTTGTATTTCTGAGGGATTGGTTGTGATAAATTCGTTTTCATTCGTGGTTTTATCTATTTGGGTCCTCTCTCTTTTCTTTTTGAGAGGCCTGGCTAGAGGTTTATCAATTTTGTTTATTTTTTGAAAAAAACAACTCTTAGTTTCATTGATCTGTCTACTGTTTTGTTTTGTTTTGTTTTTTTGTTTTTTTGGATTCTATATTGTTTAATTTGCTCTGATATTTATTATCTGTCTTCTGCTTGGTTTGGGGTTTCTTTGTGTTCTTCTTCTACTTCCTTTAGATTGGGTTTTTGGTATTTTTCTTGTTTCTTGAGATAGGCCTGGATTGCAATGTATTTTCCTCTTAGGACTGCCTTTGCTGCACCCCACAGGGTTTGGATTGTTGTATTTTCATTTTCATTTGTTTCCATATACTTTTTAATTTCTTCTTTAATTGCCTGGTTGACCCATTCATTCTTTAGTAGGATGTTCTTTAACCTCCATGCATTTGGAGGTTTTCCCAACCTTTTCCTGTGGTTGATTTCAAGTTTCATAAAATTGTGACCTGAAAATTTGCCTTATATGATCTGAATTCTTTTGTATTTATTGAGGGCTTTTTTTTTGTGACCCAGTATGTGATCTATCTTGGAGAACGTTCCATGTGCACTCGAGAAGAATATATATTCTGCTGCTTTACAATGAAAAGTTTTAAGTTATATCTGTCAAGTCCATCTGGTCCAGTGTATCATCCAGGGCCATTGTTTCTTTATTGATTTTCTGTCTACATGATCTGTCCATTGTTGTAAATGGAGTATTAAAGTCCCCTGCAATTACTATATTCTTACCAATAAGTATGCTGAGGTGGGGCACCTGGGTGGCTCAGTCGGTTAAGGGTCTGACTGGCTCAGGTCAAGATCTCATGGTTTGTGACTTCCAGCCCTGCATGACACTCTGTGCTGACAGCTCAGAGCCTGGAGCCTGTTCCGGATTCTCCCTTTCTCTCTGCCCCTTCCCCACTCACAGTCTGTCTCTGTCTCTCTCAAAATAAATAAACATTAAAAAAAAAGAATGCTGAGGCTTGTGATAAATTGTTTTATATATTTGCATGCTCCCGAATTCAGTGCATAGACATTTATAATTGTTAGCTCTCCTTGATGGATAGACCCCATAATTATTATCTAATGACCATCTTCTTCTCTTGTTACAGCCTTTGAAATCTAGTTTGTCTGATATAAATATGGCTACCCCAACTTTCCTTTGACTTCCAGTAGCATGATAGATGGTTCTCCATCCCCTCACTTTCAATCTGAAGGTATCCTTAGGTCTCAAATGGGTCTCCTGTACACAGGAAATAGATGGGCATGTTTTTTTTTAATCCATTCTGATACCCTATGTATTTTAATTGGAGCATTTAGTCCATTTACATTTAGGGTTATTATTGAAAAATATGACTTTGGAGTCATTGTGCTATCTGTAGGTTTCAAGCTTGTAGTGATGTCTCTGGTCACAACATTTCACTCACAGAGTCCCCTTAGGATCTCCTGTAGGACTGGTTTAGTGGTGATGAATTCCTTCAGTTTTTGTTTGTTTGGGAAGACCTTTATCTCTCCTTCTATTCTGAATGACAGGCTTGCTGGATAAAGGATTCTTGGCTGCATATTTTTCTGTTCATCACGTTGAAGATTTCCTGCCACTCCTTTCTGGTCTGCCAACTTTCAGTAGATAGGTCTGCTACTATCCTTATGTCACTTTCACAATTCTGTCTTTATCCTTGTATTTTGCCAGTTTCACTATGATATGTTGTGCAGAAGATTGATTCAAGTTATGTCTCTGTGCCTCCTGGATTTAAATGTCTGTTTCCTTCCCTCGATTGGAGAAGTTCTCAGTTATGATTTTTTCAAGGACACCTTCAGCCCCGTTTTCTGTCTTCTTCTGGAACTCCTATAATACGGATATTGTTCCATTTTATTGAATCACTTAGTTCTCTAATTCTCCCTTCATGATCCAGAATTTTTTTTACCTTTTTCTCAGCTTCCTCTTCCATAATATTATCTTCTATTTCACCTATCCTTCCCTCTGCCTCTTCAACCCATGCTGTGACCACCTTCATTTTATTTTGCACCTCATTTACAGCATTTTTAAATTCATCATGACTATTTTTTAAGTTCCTTGATCTCTGTAGCAATAGATTCTCTGCTGTCACTATGCTTTTTTTTTCCAAAACCAGCAATTAATATTATGACTATTATTCTAAATTCTTGTTCAGTTATATTGTTTTTATCTGTTTCGAGCAATTCTTTAGCTGTCATTTCTTCCTGGATTTTCTTTTGAGGACAATTCTTCTGTTTCATCATTTTGGTTAATTTTCTTCCCTTACGTGTTTTAAAAGCTTGTTATGTGCCCTGCACCTGCAAGCACTACTATGTTAAAGAGGGGTCATACACTGTCCAGGGCCTGGCCCTTCAGGAGGTGTTTTTTAGAGAGTGTTACTCGCTCTCTGTTGTGATTTTGATTACTTTTTCTCCCTAGTTTAGTATGTTTTGATCCCTCCACTATGTGTGCTTTGACTTGTTTATTTAAGTATCTCTGGAAGGGAAAACAAACAAACAGAGAAAAAACAAACAGAAAACAAAAACACTCAAACACACAAACAAAAAACCCCAGAAACACCAGTTACAAGTAAACAACAGGGTGGAGGCATTGCTGATGGAAGAGGCCTTATTCCACACAAAGAGAGAAATGACAGGGGCGGTGAAAAGAAAGAATAAAAATTGACCAGAGAAACTGTACTGCTTAGTCCAGAGAGGGAGAAAGGAAAATAAAGAAGGGGTGTAGAACATTTATCAAGAGAATGGATTAAATGTCTGGTTAAACAAACCAGCAACTAGAGTAACCAGACTAGAGGAGGGAAGAGATAAGGAGAAAAGGAAGGAAGAATATATCAGTATAATAATAATTGTCCAAGAATTAAACCAGACAATGCAACAGCACTGGTCTGGAGGAGAGACCATATGATTCTTCAATGTCAATCCTGCTCCAGTAGATACACAGTTACCAGGCACGGAAGGGTGTGTTTGCATGCAGGCAGGTCCCACCTCCATGTGGGCCCTGCTGTCTGATCCCTGAGGCCCCACCTTGGTGGTGGTGGGGAGAAAAGTGGCGACACCCCAGTCTCTCCTTCATGGACCCGGTGTCCCAATCCTTCTGTTCAAGCCATCCTCACTGTGTCATGGGCACAAATGAGGTGGTTTGTTCCACTCCACCAACTCCTTGTGCTGACACTTGGCTGGGATTCAAACTGGCTCCATGTGCCCAGGTACTGGAAAAGTGCTGCCTCATGCGCCACCCTATATGTGGTCTCTGACTGGTGGATGCAGGCAGGATTTGTCTTGTCCCACAGCACTCCAGGGAGGGGATCACTTTCTCCTACTCAGACTGTGCCTCTGACCTAGCCACTGAGCCCGGGGCTGGTTCCCCTCTTCCGCAGGTGTGTGATCAGGGCAGCTGGCCCCAGTGCAAAGAAAGCCCCTCAGTTAGAGATTGGATCTTTCTCCATCCTGGTCCAAGGTTTTTCTGTTGTCTATATACAGTCCTGTGCTTCCCCAGCTTCTCTTTCTCTTCCCTTTGTCTCTCCACAGAAGGGGATCCCTCTCCTCTGCAGGAGATCCCTCCATCCATTCGTTTTATTTCTCCCAGTTTGCAATCATGCACCTATGGCCCGTCAGATTGTCCTGGTGGGTAGCTGGAAGTAACTCTGCCTCTTTCCCTCCCAGACTTTTGGGGTTCAAAGTCCTTTGGCTTCAACATTTTTTTGTTTGAGAGATAAGGAAACTTTGGATACCACTACTTCTCTGTCATGTTGGTCCCTCCTCTCTCCAGACTGTTTAAACTGCATCCCCAGAGGTGAGAAAGAGACAACACATTAAAGGAACAATAAATGCTTCAGTATACTTAAATTTTATAGTTGAGGAGGGATATTGGAGGTGGGATAAAATGGGAAAGAAGGTTCGAAGATGAGCAGAGCCAAAGAGACACAAGAACTTTGGTCTTGCATCTTGAGGATAATGGAGGGTAGTTGAAGCTTCTGAGCAGGTGTGTGACATAATCCTGACTAGGCTTTGGAAAGGTCTTTCTGACTGCACTGTGGAGGTGGTCAGTGGAAGGCTTAGTGTCTGTGGCAGTGATCTAGGTGAGAGAAGGAGGGCCTGCCCTAGGAATGGTGAAGAATGGAGAGGAGGGTTTGCACTCATTTCTTGCTTGGCACAAAGGGTAAATTGACAAGACGTGGTGGATGATTATTGTGAAGGATGTGAGAGAAGGAGGAGAATTAATATGACACCCATGTTCCCAGTTTAGTCAGCTGAAAGTAGGCTAATAATTCTAAAGCAGCAGTTCTCAAGGTGTGTACCAGCAAATTCACATCACCTGAGGACCTACGAAAACTAGAAATTCTTCAGCGCCACCCTACACAAAGTGAATGAAAAACTTTGGGGATGGAGACTAGTGACCTGTGTTTTAAGAAGACTTCTAGGGGCGCCTGGGTGGCTCAGTCGGTTAAACATCCGACTACGGCTCAGGTCATGATCTCACGGTCTGTGGGTTCGAGCCCCGCATCAGGCTCTGTGCTGACAGCTCAGAGCCTGGAGCCTGCTTCCGATTCTGTGTCTCCCTCTCTCTCTGCCCCTCCCCCGCTCATGCTCTGTCTCTCTCTGTCGCAAAAATAAATAAAAACATTAAAAAAAAATTAAAAAAAAAAAAGAAGACTTCTTCGGTGCCTGCTTAAGTTGGAAAACCAATGTTCTAGCTTGTGGGTCTTCAAACTATTTTGTTCAGTACCCCAAAAAATATTTTAAAAAATATACCATTCACACATTTTAAATTTGACATCTAAAAGTTTTCTTTACAAGTATAAGCAGTTGCAAAGAATATAATTTGTAACATAATAAAAAATATTATATATTTTAAATACATTCAATGGAATCAAAATAGTAATTTGGTACCCACCATCACACTTTGAAAAAATGAGCAAGTTCTTTGTTTAACAGGTAGAAATTTTATACTGTATTTTTATTCCTTGAACATTTATGTCTTTTTAATTTCCCTAACTGAATTTTAGACTACATTATATTAGTCAACCTACCTAACTTATCTGCAACAAATATATGAATGTAATAAAATACTTCCCTAGATTTAGCTATAATTATTTTAGAAAATAATTGGTAAAAACAACATAACAGTTTTTGTAATTTTGACAACTACAAAATGTAAAAAGTCATTTTTTTTAAGTAGGCTTCCCACCTACTGTCAAGCTTAATGCAGGGCTTGAACTTCCAACCCTGAGATAAAGACCTGAGCTGAGATCAAGAGTCAGAGGCTTAACCAGGTGAGCCAGTCAGGCATCCCAGAAAGTAAATATTTTTGATGTATATCTCCTAATGAGATAAAAAGGACATTTTAATTTTAGTTTGTGTGTCTGAGGATGAACATTACACCATGTTAATTAAATAAGGCAAATTTCAGAATCCATTCTAGTCATATATTTCATTAATATAAATATTTAAAAAAAATTTTTTTTAACGTTTATTTATTTTTTTTGGGACAGAGAGAGAGCATGAACAGGGGAGGGGCAGAGAGAGAGGGAGACAATGAATCGGAAACAAGCTCCAGGCTCTGAGCCATCAGCCCAGAGCCCGACGCGGGGCTGGAACTCACGGACCGCGAGATCGTGACCTGAGCCGAAGTCGGACGCTCAACCGACTGCGCCACCCAGGCGCCCCGATATAAATATTTTTAAAAAACTAAACACCCTGTTCATATAGTAAGTAGAGGGAATGAAAGGAGTTTATTAATTGTTAATCCTCTTTACTCCCTCTAGGATATATGCTAACATATATAGAATCACCTATCATTGAAAAACTTATCTAGATCCTTTTTACCATTCTGTTGAAAGAAAAAAAAAAATAAATTGCACACAAAAGTGAATACATAGCCATTTGTTCTCATCTGGATGTTGTCAGAGTTCTCCAGAGAAACAGAACCGATAGGCTATATAGAGATATATAGAAAGAGATTTATTATGAGAGCTTGGCTCATGCAGTGATGGAAACTAAGTCCCACCATCTGCCACCAGCAAGCTGGAGGCCCAGGAAAGCTGATGGTGTAGTGCTAGTTTAAGCCCCAAAGCTGGAGAACCAGGGGAGACAAGGCATGAGTCCGAGTCCACATTCGAAGGCTGAAAACGAGGAGCAAAGAGATCCAAGCACAGACCATAAATGTTCCAGCTCAAAAGACAGTCAATGAAATTGCCCTTCCTCTGCTTTTTTTTTGTCCTATTAAAAGGTTTGCATGATGTACACCTAAATTGTTGAGGGTGATCTTCTTTACTCAGTCTACTAATTTGAATGGTATTCTCTTCCTGGAAAACCCTTACAGACACCAGAAATAATGTTTACCAGCTATTTGGGCACACCAGAGCCCAGTCAAGTTGACATATTAACCATCACAGATATTCTTTGTTTATTTCCACATTCATTTTCTCAACACCACCACCCATTTTTAGAATTGTTCTTTATTTGACACGCCAGAGGATTTTATACCTTGGGGGCAAAGCAACACATTAAGACTTAGGTCGAGGAAGAGCTACGCTTTCTTTTGTAAACAGCAAAAGTGGCAATTGTGAAAGAAAGGTGGGGAAAAAGGACAATATCTTGACTTTGAAGTATATTCTTAGACAATTTTAGAAAAGAATACACACGGAAGTTTAAGATCAGGAAGAATATTCCTAAAAATGAGCTTTCCCAGGAAAACTGGAAAGCCTTTAAGTATTCCCAGGGATATGCTTCTATGTTTGAAGACCTGGAATAAAGGTGGATGGCTTTCCTTAAATCAGAGGAGAGAAGAATAGAAAAGAATGGGTATCCATGCAAATAAACGTGTTGGCTTCACAGCAATCATGGTCTTTTCTGCTTGATGTATTTTCCCACTATTTGTACTAGTACCTTTCTCGTAGCAGGCTTCTTACATTCACATCTCAGCCTAAAAGTCACCTCTTCAAAGAAGCTTCCCTGACCACCCCCTCTTAAGTAGCTACCTAGTCCAATATCCTATATTCTCAGCAGTGAGTTTTTCTCTGATATTTCTTCTTTCCCCTCCATCTCCATCTTTCTTTTTCTCTCATTTTATTATTCACAAGTAGAACGTCTGTTTCTTGCAGAAAACCATTTTACCTGCAAACCTAGGACAGTGCTTAGCCCATAGTTTGATACTCAATACGTATTTGCTGAATTAGCTTAAAAAAAAAAAAAAAAAGAATGTCAAGAAGTTGAGGATATTCCTGTCTGGTAGCTTGCAGTTTCTTTTTGAAGTAAGAGGTTATTTATTGAAAATAAAGGTAGAAATGGTCGGGTGGGCAAGTTGCATAGAGTGAACTTGAAAAGGGTGAGAATGGAAGTGAGCGAGGACAAAGAAGAAAATGAGTTATTGAGCAGCATTTAGGCCCTGGGTCACTAAAGACACAAATTATTGAATCAGTGACAAATAAGAGCATTTGTTTGCTGCTGTTTTGAAATAGATTTTTAATAAATTGAGGTAAGTTTAGTCACATAATATTTATGGTAGACAGAATAATGGCCCCTTAATGATACCCTTATCCTAATCCCTAGAACCTGTGAATATGTTCCTTTATATGACAAAAGGGACTTTTGGAGAAGTGATTAAAGTTTAAGGAAATTGATTATCCGGGATTATGTAGTTGTGCCCAATATAATTACAAAAGTTCTTATTAGTGAAAAGGGGAGGCAGGGGAATCAGAGTCCGAGAAGGAGATATGAAGACAGTGGTGGTCAGAGTGATGGAGGAAGGGGCCACAGGCCAAGAAGTGATGCTGGCCTCTAGAACCTGGAAAAGTCAAAGAAATGAATTCTTCCCTAGAGCCTGAAGAAAAACACAGCCCTGTGCACACCTTGATTTGGGACTTCTGACCTCCAGAACTGCAAGATAAGACATTTTTGTTGTTTTAGGCACTAAGTTTGTGGTAATTTATTACAGCAGCAATAAGAAATTAATACTCCTTCAGTTCTGTGTAGACAGTGGTTCTCAAACTGTAATGTACAGCCATCTGGGATCTCGTTAAAATTCAGTCTCTGATTCAGAAGGTCTGGGTTGGTGAGATGTGAGATTCTGCATATCAAAAAAGTTCCCAGGTGAGGCTGGTGCTACTGGGCCACAGGCCACACTCTGCGTAGGAAAGATCTAGAAGTCAGTGTCAAGACAAAAGAGAGAAAGAGTTATTATAGGCATATCACATGTCTCTTTTTTATTTGTATAGTTTTCCCAAATTTATATAATATGACAGCATGTTATAAATACAAAAATGCTATGAGGCAGATGCTGATACCATTTCATTTTATCGACAAGGAAAATAATATTTGAAAAGGGAAAGCAACTAGCCCAGGCTACATAGCTGATCTAGTGTTACTCAAGGATGAAATGCACAAAGTGTTATTAAAAGTACCAACAGCTGCTATAAACATTGGGGTGCATGTGCCCCTTCAAAACAGCATACGGAAAGAGCCCAAATGTCCATCGATGGATGAATGGATAAAGAAGATGTGGTATGTATATATACACAATGGAGTATTACTCAGCAATCAAGAAGAATGAAATCTTGTCATTTGCAACTACATGATGGAACTAGAGGGTATTATCCTAAAGGAAATTAGTCAGAAAAAGACAAATATCATATGACTTCCCTCATACGAGGACTCTAAACCACAGGAAAGATAAATACAAGGGAAGGGAAGGAAAAATAACATAAAAATAGGGAGAGGGACAAAACATAAAAGACTCTTAAATATGGAGAACAAACACAGGGTTACTGGAGGGGTGGTGGGAGGGGGCATGGGCTAAATGGGTAAAGGGCATTAAAGAATCTACTCCTGGATTCATTGTTGCACTATATGCTAACTAACGTGGATGTAAATTAAAAAAAAAAGTACCAACAGCAATTCTATGGAATTTAACTAACATAGCAACAAAATGAGCTGGAGCTATTACCTGATTTTTCCACTTTGAGACGACCAAAATACTAATCATGCTGCAGATGATCTTGGTTACAATTGTACTATGAGGGAAATGGTTTTGATAGAACAATCCCCACAAAGAAAAAAAATGTAAATTTGAGGCATTTTGTCACATTCCGCCATCTCTCTCTGAAATCTGTATAGATTCAGCACTTATTGAGCACCTGCTATGTGCCAAAATCCCATGCCAGACAGTAGAGAATCAAATATAAATAAGAACATTGTCCTTGCGCTCTGGAATTTTACTATATGACACAAAAAGATAAATAAAAAAAAGCCTATATTTTGATTTATACAATTCTAGAAGTTTGAAAGAGTAAAAGAAAATTGATTAACTCTAGAAAAGTGGATATAAAATACAATGGGTTTCATGTTGCTTCAGAAGCAACCGTATACATTCAAAAAAGTCTATTGAGGTTTTTAAATATATATATATATATATATATATATATATATATATATATATATATACAATTAAAATCACAGATTCAAAACCCTAGTTCTTCCCAAAGTTTTTAAGTCCATATTACAATATTCTTTTTCTATTTTCAGCAATAATTAATTGTCACTTCTAGGGGGCCTGATGCTAAATCCCCATTTTCCTGGAGAGAAATTAAGAGGGCAGAGAAGTAGGGGGACCTTGGGCTTTCCTTGTCTCTCAAACAGCTGTATTGAGGTAAGATCACTAGGAACATCCAGGAAATCAATCTTCAGAGTTGCAGAAGGATCTCCACAGTTGGAGGGAGAATGTGGCAGGTATGAGACTTACTTCAACAAACAAGTCAAAGCACACCTAGTTAAAGGCCCAAACACTACCCACTGCAAACAAGGAGGAGCTCTGCGGTGGGAAAGAGCAGCCAAAAGGAAAAGACAAGTGCACACAACATACACCAGAAACACTTCCTGAAGTGCCAGGCCCTGGACAGTGTATGATCTCTTTTTAATATAGCAGTACTCTCAGGTGCAGGAAACATAACAAAGCTTTTAAAACATGCAAAATAACAGAAATTCAAGTCCCAGATGCACAGAAATCTCCCTTCAAAATAAGCAAAAACAGGTTGACACCATAACATAATGAAACTTGCAAAATACAAGGATAAAGAAAGAATTCTGAAGCAGCTAGAGACAAAAAGGTAATTAACCTACAAGGGTAGCAACAAACCTGTCCATAGAACCTTGGCAGGCCAGAAGGGAGTGGCAAGAAATAATCAATGTGCTGAAAAATATGCAGCCAAGAATTCTTTATCCAGCAAGGCTGTCATTCAGAATAGAAGGAGAGATAAAGATTTTCCCAGACAAACAAAAACTATAGGAGTTTGTGACCACTAAACAGTCTTGCAAGAAATAATAATGGGGACTCTCTGACTGAAGGAGAAAAAAAAAAGACCAAAGCAACAAAGACCACAAAGGAATAGAGAACATCAACAGAAACACCAACTCTACAGGTAACACAATGTACTAAATGCATATCTTTCACTAATTATTCTCAATGTAAATGGACCAAATGCTCCGATCAAAAGACATAGGGTATCTGGATGGATTAATAAACAAGATCCATATACATGCTGCTTACAAGAGACTCATTTTATTTATTTATTTAAAAAAAATATTTTTTCAACGTTTATTTATTTTTTTTTTGGGACAGAGAGAGACAGAGCATGAACGGGGGAGGGGCAGAGAGAGAGGGAGACACAGAATCGGAAACAGGCTCCAGGCTCTGAGCCATCAGCCCAGAGCCCGACGCGGGGCTCGAACTCACAGACCGCGAGATCGTGACCTGGCTGAAGTCGGACGCTTAACCGACTGCGCCACCCAGGCGCCCCCAAGAGACTCATTTTAGACCTAAAGACACCTGCAGATTGAAAGTGAAGGGATAAAGAACCATCTATAATGCTAAAGGATATCAAAAGAAAGCCAGAGTAGCCATACTTATATCACATTAACTGTATTTTATTTTTATTTTTATTTATTAAAAAATTTTTAAAATGTTTATTTTTGAGAGAAAGAAAGAGAGAGAGACAGAACGTGAAGGGGAAGGGGCAGAGAGAGAGAGGGAGACACAGAATCCAAAGCAGGCTCCAGGCTCCAGGCTGTCAGCACAGAGCCTGATGCAGGGCTCGAACTCACAAACCGCGAGATCATGACCTGAGCCGAAATCGGACACTTAACTGACTGAGCCACCCAGCCACCTCACATTAACTAGATTTTAATCCAAAGACTAACAAGAGATGAAAAAGGGCATTATTTCATAATTAAGGGGCCTCTCCATCAAGAATATCTAACAATTGTGAACATTTATGCCTCCAACCCAAGTTGGAGCACCCAAATAAATAAATCAATTAATCACAAACAAAAAGAAACTCATGGATAATAATACCATAGTAGTAGGGGACTTTAACACCGCATGCACAGCAATGGACAGATTAAGCAGAAAATCAACAAGGAAAAATGGCTTTGAATGACAATGAACTAGATGGACTTAACAGATATATTCAGAACATTTCATCATAAAGCAGCAGAATACACATTCTCTTCAAGTGCACATGGAACATTTTTCAGAATAGATTGCATCCTGGGTCACAAATTAGCCAAACAGGTATAAAAAGGTCAAGATCATACCATGCATATTTTCAGATCACTACACTATGAAAGTTGAAATAAACCATAAGAAAAAATTTGGAAAGCCCTCAAATACATGGAGGCTAAAGAACATTCTACTGAAGAATGAAACGGTTAACCAGTATATTAAAGAAGAAATTTAAACTATATGGAAACAAATGAAAATTAAAGCACTACATACAGTCCAAACCCTTTGGATGCAGAACAGGCAGTCCTAAGCAGAAAGTACCTTGCAATTCAGGCCTGTCTCAAGAAGCAAGAGAGGTCCCCAATACACAATATAACCTTACACCCAAAGGAGTTAGAAAAGGAACAGCCAAAAAGCCTTTAGCCAAGAGAAGGGAAATAATAAAGATTACAGTACAAATAAACACTATAGAAACAAACAAACAAAAAAAGTAAACAGGTCAATGCAACTAAGAGATGGTTATTTGAGAGAATAAACAAAATTGATAACCCCCTAGTCAGAGTTGTCAAAAAGAAAAGAGAAAGGACGAAAATACATAAAATAATGAATGAAAGAGGAGAGATCACAACCAACACCACAAAAATACAAAGAATTATAAGAGAATACTATGAGAAATTATATGTCAACAAATTGGGCAATTTGGAAGAAATGGGGAAATTCCTAGAAACTCACACAATAAAAACTGAAACAGGAAGAAGTAGAAAATTGGAACAGACCTATAACCGTTAAAGAAATTGAATAAGTTATCAAAAATCACCCAACAAATAAGAATTCTGGGACATATGACTTCTCAGGGGAATTCTACCAGACATTTAAAGAAGAGTTAATACCTACTCTTCTCACACTGTTCCAAAATAGAAATTGAGGGAAAGCTTCTAAACTCATTCTATGAAGAAAACATTACCTTGATTCCAAAATCAGACCAAGACCCCACGTAAAAGGAGAATTATAGGCCCATATCCCTAATGAACCTGGATGCAAAAATTCTCAACAAGACTGGCAAATCAAATTCAACAGTACATCACCATGACCAACTGTGATTTATTCCTGGGATTCAGGGCTGATTTCATATTTGCAACTCAATCAACATGATACAACATATTAATAAAATAAAGGATAAGAACCACATAATATTCTCAATAGATGTAGAAAAAGCATTTAACAAAATACAGCATCCTTTCTTGATAAAAAAAAAAAAAACAAACCTCAAGAAAGTAGGGATAGAAGGGACACACCTCAAGATCATAAAGGCCTATGTGAAAGACCCATAGCTAATATCCTCCTCAATGGGGAGAAACTGAGAGCTTTCCCCCTAAGGTCAGGAACACGACAGGGATGTACACTCTCATCACTGTTGTTCAACATACTTTTGGAAATCCTAGCCTTAGCAATCAGGCAACAAACGGAAATAATAAAAGGCATACAAATTGGCAAGGAAGAAATCAAACTTTCACTCTTCACATGGCATGATATTATATGTGGAAAACCCAAAAGACCCCATAAAAAAAATACCATTAGAACTCACACATGAATTCAGCAAAGTCATAGGATATAAAATTAGCATAGAGAAATTGGTTGCGTTTCTATACACCAATAATAAAGCAACAGGAAGAGAAATCAAGAAATGGATCCCATTTACAATTGACCAAAAACCATAAGATACTTAGGAATAGACCTAACCAAAGAGGTAAAAGATCTGTATGCTGAAAGCTATAGAAATCTTATGAAAGAAGTGAAGAAGACACAAAGAAATGGAAAAACATTCCATGCTTATGGATCAGAAGAACAAATATCATTAAAATGTTAATACTACCCAAAGCAAATGACACTTTCAAAGCAATCCCCATCAAAATTGCACCAGCATTCTTCACAGAGCTAGGGCAAACAATTCTAAAATTTGTGTGGAACGAGAAAAGACCTTGAACAGCCAAAGTAATGTTGAAAAAGAAAACCAAAACGAGGCATCATAATTCTGGACTTTAAGCTGTATAACAAAGCTATAGTCATCAAGACAGTATGGTACTGGCACAAAAACAGACACATAGATCAATGGAACAGAATAGAGAACCCAGAAATGGACCCACAAATATATAGCCAATATTCTTTGCAAAGCATGAAAGAATATCCAATAGAAAAAAGAGTCTTTTCAGCAAATGCTGTTGGGAAAACTGGACAGCAACGAGTCTTTTCAGCAAATGCTGTTGGGAAAACTGGACAGCAACATGCAGAAGAATGAACATGGACCACTTTCTGACACCATACCCAAAAATAAATTCAAAATGGATGAAAGACCTAAATGTGAGGCAGGAAACCATCAAAATCCTACAGGAGAAACCAGGCAGCAACCTCTTTGACCTTGGCTAGGTGTGATTGTCTCCAGAGGCAAGGGAAACAAAAGCAAACATGCACTATTGGGACCTCGTCAAGATAAAAAGCTTCTGCAAAGGGAAGGAAACAATCAACAAAACTAAAAGGCAACTGAGGGAATGGGAGAAGATATTTGCAAATGACATATTTAATAAAGGGTTAGTACCCAAAATCTATAAAGAACTTATCAAACTCAACACCCAAGAAGCAAATAATCCAGTGACTACATGGGCAGAAGACATGAATAGATAATTTTCTAAAGAAGACATCCAGATGGCTAACAGACACAGGAAAACACTCATCATCAGGGAAATACAAATCAAAACCACAATGAGATACCACCTCACACCTGTCAGAATGGCTAAAATTAACAACTCAAGAAACAGCAGATGTTGGCAAGGATGTGGAGAAAAGGGAACCCTTTTGCACTGCTGGTGAGAATGCAAACTGTTGCAGCCACTTCAGAAAACAATATGAAGTTTCCTCAAAAAATTAAAAATAGAGCTACCCTATGACCCAGCAATTGCACTACTAAATATTTACCTAAAGGATAAAAAAATGCTGATTCAAAGGGTACATGTGCCCCAATGTTTATAGCAGCACTATCAACAATAGCCAAATTATGGAAAGAGCCCAAATGTCCATTCACTGATGATGGATAATTTCTTTTAGCAATACCACACTGTCTTAATTCTCTAATTTATAGTAAGTCTTTTGCCTTTCATACAAACTTTAGAGTTAGATTATCAATATCCACAAAATAGCTTGCTGGGATTTTGATTAGAATTGGTTGAATTTATAGACCTAGTTGGGAAGAATTGATACCTTAATAATATTGAGTCTTTCAATCCATGAACAGAGTATCTATTTACATAAACCTCAATTTAAATGCACTAAATAATGAAAGGAGTTTATTTATTCATAATTGAAAATTGCTAAGATGACATAGCCTTCCTGCATAATTTCATGTAGATGTTCATGATATTATCCTTGGACAAACGGATAGCCCTCTGCCCGGAAGAGGCTAGATCTGCCGTTAGTGGGTTTTTCCTTATGTGTAAATTGACCTCTAGCATTCCAGCCCTCCATCCATCTGCTACCCTGCCCAGACCCTTTGTGCAAGAAATTCTAGCCCTAGTCATATATCCATTTTGATTTGAGCCAGAATAGTTTATGTGCACATTCTCGATATACTATCCTTTTTAAAGTATATTTTTAAATTTTATTTATTTATTTATTTGTTTATTTATTTATTTATTTATTTATTTATTTATTTATTATTTTTGAGAGAGTGCAAGTGAACTAGGGGCAGAGAGAGAGAGAGGGAAAGAGAGAGAAGGTGCCAAGAGAGAGGAAGAGAGAGAGACAGAGAGAGAGTGTGGAGCCAGGAACAAGGCTCAAGCTCACCCAAATTGGGGCTTGAACTCAATGAACTAGGAGATTATGACCAGAGCTGACGTTGGATATTTAATGGACTGAGCCATCCAGGCAGCTCTTTTTTTTTTTTTTTTAAGTTTTAAGAAATTTATATATTTTTGAGAAGGGGGGAGGGGCAGAGAGAGAAGGAGAGAGAGAATTCTGAGCAGGCTTCTTGCTCAGTGTGGAGCGTAATGCAGGGCTGGATCTCACAACCACAAGATCACCACCTGAGTGGATATCAAGCATGGGATGCTTAACTGACTGAGGCACGCAAGCCTCTTGGTACTATTTATGTGTTAATTCACATATTCCACTCCGGATACTAGATATGGGGCAAGGGTGTAGTCAGCTTCCCCAGAAGCCCATGGATTTCCACATGGAAACTGGGTGCTATTCTATGATGCTAGGAAAGCAATTACATATACAACTATAGCATGAAATTGAAGAGGTAGCGACAGATCATTTAGGGTGATGTAAAGTAAATGGATGGGTTTTCCATAGGAATGTTAAGTGATTAGATTTGCATGTTAGAATGCATGGTCCACTTGGAATGGATTGAAGTTTGCATGCCTTGAGGTGGATTACTGAGAAAGCTGTGACAGTGGTCCTAGAAAGAGAAGCTCAAGTCTTTGAGTTGATTGTGGTTGTGGCAGGGAAGAGAGCAGATCTGAAGAATGTTTAGGATTTTAAGAGCACCTTCAAAACGCACTTAGAGGGGCGCCTGGGTGGCTCAGTCGGTTGGGCGTCCGACTTCAGCTCAGGTCACGATCTCACTGTCAGGGAGTTCGAGCCCCGCGTCGGGCTCTGGGCTGATGGCTCAGAGCCTGGAGCCTGCTTCCGATTCTGTGTCTCCCTCTCTCTCTGCCCCTCCCCCGTTCATGCTCTGTCTCTCTCTGTCTCAAAAATAAATAAACATTAAAAAAAAAAAAAGCACTTAGAGTGACTTTCTGGTTTCTCTAACTGACAATCGAATTGGTCAGGGAACAAATAATGTTAGAGCGTGAGGTTGGGGCAGGGTGGGGTGCAGCTGGTGAATTATTTGGAAAATTTTGGATGTGGAATGTCTCCGAGTCAGCCTAGCAGAAATATGAAGTAGGCAAGTGGATTCGGGGACATATTACAGTTAGACTGAGGTCAGAGACAGAGCTCTCACCGTATATAGAGGGTTTAAAACCAAAGACAGCAGTATTCCGGTATGCTAAATTTTTAATACAGAATTGGAGGGGCACCTGGGTCGCTCAGTTGTAAGCGGCCGACTTCTGCTTAGGTCATGGTCTCCCAGCTCCTGAGTTCGAGCCCCATGTTAGACTCTGTGCTGACAGCTCAGAGCCTGGAGCCTGCTTCAGATTCTGTGTCTCCTTCTCTCTCTGCCCCTCCCCCACTCATGCTCTGTCTGTCTCTGTCAAATATAAATAAACATTAAAAAAAGAAAAAAAAAAAAGAACTGGAAGAGAAATTTAAAGCCTGTGTATTATTTATTCCCTAACTTAATTGTTCAGTAAATTGGTTATGGCTGTTACTCTTTAGTGTTGCTAACTTAGTGTCAATCAACCCTTGTTATAATTTTAATGTTCTAAATTGAAGAGCCATTTTGAGTATGATTTTATATAGATGTTTGAAGCAGATGTGCTCCAAATTAACAGTTGCAGTCCAGATTCTTCTGCCCAGCACAGGAAGGGAAGATTAGTAGCACCTTTTCTAATAGTTTCTTTAGAAGGCTTTTTCCTGTATTTATAGAAGTAAAATTTGCTAATGAGTAAGACTTGAAGGCTTGATTTTAAATTCTCCTGAGGATAATCCATGAAACATGGAGATACGCTTTTTTAAAAAATATATATATATATTTATTTATTATGTTTATTTTTGAGAGGGGGAGAGATAGCGTGCAAGTGGGGAAGAAGCAGAGAGAGAGGGAGACACAGAATCTGAACTGGGATCCAGACTCCAAGCTGTCAGCACAGAGCCCAATGCCGGGGCTTGAACTCACAAATCGTGAGATCATGACTTGAGCTGGAGTTGGATGCTTAACTGACTGAGTCACCCAGGTGCCCCGGAGATTCACTTTTTAAACACCTCATTAGTTTTCTAATGCTGCTATAACAAATTACCACAAATTTAGTGTCTTAAAATAACAGCAATATATTCACTTACAGTTCTGGAGCTCAGAAGTCCGAAAACCAATGTGTTAGCAGGAATGTTCCTCCTGGAGGCTCTAGGAAAGACTTAGTGTCCTTGCCCTTGCCACCTTCTAGAATCTTCCTGCATTTCTTGACCCAGACTCCTTCTTCATATTACCTTGGATGATGCTTCTGTCTTCACATCTCTTCCTTTAACATTGACTCTCCTGCCCCCCTCTTTCACTTATAATGACCCTTGTGATTGCATTGGGCCCTCCTAGACAATCCAGAATAATCTGCTTATCTCAAGGACAGCTGATTCTATCTACAGCCATAATTCCCCTTCTCCGTGTAACATATTTTAGGGTTCTGGGAGTTAAAACATGGACACCATTGGAGGCCGTCACGCTGCCTACTATAGTGGGCCTATGTAACCATGACAGACCTTGTGACTCATCCCTTCTGGCCTCAGCTGGTTGGATCAGGATAGATACTTGACATTGGTGGAACAGTCTCTAGTTGTGATGAGTCAAACATCGCTTGGTACTTGAACTGTAAGGTTATATGGAACATGGCCTTGCTCAACCATTTTAGGCCACGTGCATGCTGTTTAGTAAGCAGAAACTAAAGGAAATTATAGACATATGGAGAGAGATAAAAGCAAGAAACATTCCAGAAGACAGACAGATAAAGTAGCTGTGTGATGACTGTTAAATCCCTGTATATGGCTCAGTGTTCTTTGTCTCCAGTCCTTTGAAGTCCATGCCTATCCTGTCTTCAAAGAAAATCATTTTACTTGGACTGTGGGTAGATGTTGTTTCCTTGCATCTACATGTTCCCTAACTGAAATTGTTCATACACAAATGAAGCAACAATAATTAATCATTATTGAGTACTGATTTGAGGAATGGAAAATAAAACTTGGGCTTGAGTTTAGTTTTCCATGCTGCCTAGTCTTCTCCTTCTTATGATCAACATCTCAAATCAATGACAAAGGGCGTTAAATTGATTTCAAAGAGTTTCCTTGCTGGGGACTGAGATGTTCGATGGTCTCTGTCACTTCTGCTGCTGATTAATGCATTTTCAGAGCATCTTGTAGCTTAGGACTTTAAAATACATTTTATTCAGAGCACCTGGGTGGCTCAGTCGGTTGACTGTCCGACTCTTGATTTCAACTCAGGTCATGATCCCAGGGTCATGGGATCAAGCCCCATGTTAGGCTCTGTACTGACTGTGAAGCCTGCTTAAGATTCTCTCTGCCCCTCTCCCCTGCCTGTGCTCGCTTGCTTTCTTTCTTTCTTTCTTTCCCTTTCTCTTTCTTTCTTTCTTTCTTTCTTTCTAAAAAATAAGAAAATATTTTTTTTTTTTTAAATTTTTTTTTTCAACGTTTATTTATTTTTGGGACAGAGAGAGACAGAGCATGAACGGGGGAGGGTCAGAGAGAGAGGGAGACACAGAATCGGAAACAGGCTCCAGGCTCTGAGCCATCAGCCCAGAGCCCGACGCGGGGCTCGAACTCACGGACCGCGAGATCGTGACCTGGCTGAAGTCGGACGCTTAACCGACTGCGCCACCCAGGCGCCCCAAAAATAAGAAAATATTTTTAAAAATTTGCTCACTTATTGCTAAAAAGAAACATTACTGTATTTGGGGACTGGGAATATCAAATTCATACTGTGTATCCCAGCTGACCTGTTATGGTCAATAATATACGACAATCTCAGCTAGAGTTCCCTTCTTTACTTAGTTTATCTAGTGAGAGCCACTCTTCAGCTGCCCTGCCCCTCATGACTGGAATATTCATCTCTGGAAGTTACCTTGAGTTCCTTTTGGACCTGAGAAGTGAGTCAAATTTGGGCATCCAGGCCAATAACTGCAGAACAATGGAACTTAGGCCATTTCGTATAAGGAAATCACTGCCTTGAAGCTGAGGCCCAAAGTGAAAAACATTCACTTTTTAAATTAATTCATTTTATTTTATTTTTTATGTTTATTTTATTTATTTTATTTTTTAATGTTTATTTATTTTTGAGAGAGAGAGAGAGAGAGAGAGAGAGAGAGAGCGCAAGCAGGGGAAGGGCAGAGAGAGAGGGAGACACAGAATACAAAGCGGGTTCCAGGCTCCAAGCTATTAGCACAGAGCCTGACACGGGGCTTGAACCCACAAACTGCGAGATCATGACCTGGGCCAAAGTCGGGCGCTTAACTGACTGAGTCACTCAGGGGCCCCTTTAATGTTTATTTTTGAGAGAGAGACACACGCAGAGAGCATGAGCAGGGGAGGCAGAGAGAGGAGACGCAGAATTCAAAGCAGGCTTCAGACTCCGAGCTGTCAGCACAGAGCCCAACGTGGGCTTGAACTCACAAACTGAGATCATGACCTGAGCTGAAGTTAAACACTTAACTGACTTAGCCACCCAGGTGCCCCTAAATTAATGTTTTAATTAATATTTTGTGAAGGTATAATTTACATATGATAAGTCCACCTGTTTTAATTCCATGATATTTTAGTATATTTACAGAATTATATAACCGTCACCATGATTACATTTTGGAACATTCCACCCATACCTCCAAATGGAACCCATGTCAATTTGTAGTCAGTTCCCATTCCTGCCTCAGCCACAGGCAACTACTTGTCTACTATCTGTCTCTATAAAATGTCCTTTTCTGTACATTTCTTATAAGTAAAATCATAAAAGATGTGGTCATTTTTTAAAAAATTTTTTTTTCAACGTTTATTTATTTTTGGGACAGAGAGAGACAGAGCATGAACGGGGGAGGGGCAGAGAGAGAGGGAGACACAGCATCGGAAACAGGCTCCAGGCTCTGAGCCATCAGCCCAGAGCCCGACGCGGGGCTCGAACTCACGGACCGCGAGATCGTGACCTGGCTGAAGTCGGACGCTTAACCGACTGCGCCACCCAGGCGCCCCTAGATGTGGTCATTTTTTAAATCTGGCTCTTTCACTTCGTGTAATGTTTTTGAGGTTCATCCATATGCTAACGTGTCTGAGCACTTCCTATCTTTTTATTGCTGGGTAGTATTCCACTGCATGGACATATCACATTGTGTTTATCTATATTCAAAAATATTAATTTTTACTATTAGATCATGAAAATGTATTCTAGCTCAGAAAATGCATTGTGAGGAAGCTGCCAGATGTATTCAGATCTAGGGTACCAGGATGGGTTCATGTCTGTCTTTCATTACAGTTAGGGATTCTTGGATTAACATTCTTTCCCTTAAAGTGGGCTCCAAGTTCAGCTCAGTCTAAATCTTCTGGTTGGGAGGCCTGGGGACACCGACTCAGGGCTCAGTTTCTCTGAACTCGCATCTCCACAGCTATGGTAGGTAGAATCCAGCATGTAGGGGTAGGAAAATTCTAGGCCAATAGAAAACAACTCACCCCTTGGCACTCATCTAAGGGGGGCATAAGTATAGCATCTTTGTTGGTAGAAAACAAGAGTTCAGAACACCTAGCGACATAACCTGAAGATATCTAGCTTTTCATGAATGGCAGGCTTCCTCAGTCTTGGTGAATTAACAATTCTTCCTTTTAGTGTTTCTAGGATTTCCCCTGTAAGAGGTCTGGAATTATTGGGATTACATAATGGGCTCTTACAGCCTTTGTCCAACAATTATTGAGCAACTGTTATGTGCTAGGCCATTTGTAGAAATGGTCGATTAAATCCTTGCAGTAATCTTTTTTTAAGTTCTATTTTCTTTTTTTAAAAATTAGTTTTATCTATCTTCTATCTATTTATTTATTTATCTTGAGAGAGAGAGAGAGAGAGAGAGAGAGAGAGAGAGAGAAAGGGACAGAAAACCCCAAGCAGGCTTCATGATGATAGCCCTGACACAGGGCTTGAACCCAGAAATGATGAGATCATGATGTGAGCCGAATCAAGAGTTAGACGCTTAACCGACTGAGCCACTCAGGTACCCCGAATCCTTGCAATACTCTTATAAAGGAGCTACTATTATATTTATTTTACAGATGGAGAAATTGAAGCTAAGAGAGATTGATTTATTTGCCCAAATCACCGAAGCCAAGTCAAGATTTGAACCCACTTGATCTAAGACCCATTCTTCCTATACACAAGCTAGTACAGGTAACTTTTAAAAATGGAGGTGGAATTTAATTTATTATGGTAGAATGGTGACAGAGGAAGTAGAAGATTATTAAAACATGTCTTTCCCAGTTGTTTTAGGGATAGAAAACAGACGGCAGCTTGATAACTATCAGACTCATGGGGGCAGGGTGGAATCAGGGGAAGAGGTGCCCATTTGTTGAGTTTGAGGGTACCCCCAAAGTGATTCTATTAATCTAGGTTCCCCCAATCCATACCATTACTTTGTTCATAGCTTAGCTACATAAATAATTGTAAGGATCAGCTAGTTCTTAAAAGATAGTAATTAATACTTCATTCTGTTATGATGAAAATAGGTCATAAGTGGAAATATAAAATATTAAGCATTTTCCCAGGAACTTAGATATTGTGAAAGTAGGGTCATAGATTCTGAGGCATAGAATTACCTTACCAGTTGCTTTTACCAATAAACTACTTGGCTTTTTAACGTTGATTCACACTTTTTCCTCTGCCCAAATACTTTTCTCACACATTTTGCTTGTTTGAAACCTTCTCAACCTCTATTTCTCATCATGGATGTTAGGCCTTTGGAGAAAACTTCCCTGATCACCCACTTTAAAACAGGTTAGTCCCATTTTTAAAGCAGCTGTTTTTAATCTCCGCATCACGCTCACAGTTTGCAATTATATGGTTTATTTATTGACTTCCTCACAGTGTGTCCTACCTCATTCCATTAGGCTGTAAATTCCCTGAGGGCAGGGAACAGGCCTATTTTAATCACCACTATAGAACCACCTGCTAGTGTAGTGCTGGGCATTTAAAGAATTTCAATGAAAAAAAATTGTAACTAGATGAGGTGATGGATGGTAACTAAACGTATTGTGGTAATCATTTTGCAATATATGCTGTATACACATTTATATAGCATTGTGTGTCAATTATATCTCAATAAAACTGAGATGAATTTATTATAAATTAATAATATAATTAAATATATGTTACATATATAACATAATTTATATATATATAATTTTTATATAATGTAATTAATCATAATAGAAAATAATATAAATTAATAATATAAAATTCATTTATATTAAAAGTAAAACAAAGTGCTACCACTAGTAAAACAAACAGGTCACGCTTCAAACTATGCCTTTAAAGCCTACTCTCGGGGTGCCTGGGTGGCTCAGTCGGTTGAGCGTCCGACTCCAGCTCAGGTCACGATCTCGCGGTCCGTGAGTTCGAGCCCCGCATCAGGCTCTGGGCTGACAGCTCAGAGCCTGGCAGGCTCCAGGCTCTGTGTCTCCCTCTGTCTCTGTCTCAAAAATAAATAAATGTTAAAAAAAAAAAAAATTTTAAAGCCTACCTTCAAGCTCCTTAAATATTGAAAGGAGTTTCCACGTTGTGGGAGTTAACACATTTTGTAGGCCACTAGACCACTTCCAACTGCACTCAGCCACTTCAGTCTGGCAGTCGAAATTGATCCAGTTGGAACCTTTCTAAGTTGTCATCATTACTGAGACCCATAAAGCCGTTGTCTTGATGAAGACAAGTTAGCACACCCTGCACTTTTCTCTCCAGGCACCTCAGATCCAACAACTCAGGAAAATCCACAGAAGGGACCTTGCAAATTGTAGAAATTATTCAACTGCTTAACAGCTATTTTAATTGTTTTTGCCTTTTTTTTTTTTTTTTTAGATTTTGCACCTGCATCTGCCTTAACTGAAGTCCCGGGAGTTTTAGGAGGACAGGAAGAAATGCCTAGAAAATGTTGACTCAATGAGCCCTAAAGAGCCAAATAGCTCTGGCAGTCTTTCATAGAGTATCATAGGCAAGGAAAGACAGACTTCAAATCAGTTTTCTTTTCCTGCCTCCCTAATCTCTGAGGAAGTATTTAAAGTGTAGTAGTGATACTGATAAATTAATTTCCAGTAAACATTATAATCATCCTGCCTAGACATTCTGATGATAGCTCTTTCTCTACTGTTACCAGAAAACCTAGTTACATTGTTGAGAGTAAAATTTTCCCACTCTTCAGCCGGTACCCTCAAGTCACGTTTTTTTTTTTTTTTTTTAATTTTTTTTTTCAACGTTTATTTATTTTTGGGACAGAGAGAGACAGAGCATGAACGGGGGAGGGGCAGAGAGAGAGGGAGACACAGAATCGGAAACAGGCTCCAGGCTCTGAGCCATCAGCCCAGAGCCCGACGCGGGGCTCGAACTCACGGACCGTGAGATCGTGACCTGGCTGAAGTCGGACGCTTAACCGACTGCGCCACCCAGGCGCCCCCTCAAGTCACGTTTGTACAGCTGAAGCTCCCACACAGGTGAGTGAAATAAAATCTCCCACAGGCCTTTTCCTGCTCTTCCGAGGAAAATGAAGCTGATGCAAAGTTCTACACTGAAACCACTGCTTTGTGCTGTGAAAAGAAAGGAAAAGGAAAACCCAGCAAGCAGCCATTTTCTAGTGAAGTTAAAGTACTTGAGGGCAATTCTCTGAAAAGATCTTCAGTAAGAGATGTGAGTTTTAAACTTCTTTTGGATTCCTTGTGATCAGAACAAGTTCCTCTTAATTTCTGGGTGAAAGTGCAAAGGTCTAAGGCGTTTGTTTCATAAAGAGCAAGCAAGCATTGCCCCTAAACTGAAATATTTATTTTTTCTCCTCTTTGGGTCTTTTTTGCTCTTTTTCCATTGTTAAAAGGAAAACCACAGGATCAAAATGGAGTCATTTATATTAAGGTTCCATGTCAGCCAAACAAAACTTAATACTAAACTTATTTGAGGCTTGGGTGCCTGGGTGGCTTAGTTGGTTGAGGGTTGACCCTTGGTTTCAGCTCAGGTCATGATTTCACAGTTTGTGGGATCCACCCCTGTGTGGGGCTCCACATTGTCAGTGTGGAACCTCCTTGGGATTCTCTCTCCCTCTCTCTCTGCTTCTCCCCTGCTCACTCTCTCTCTAAATAGATAAACTTAAAAAAAAAATAAATTGAGGCTTTAGCTTCTTCTGCAATGTAACCTTTAAACAGATAACCTGAAATTTCCTGGTCAGCACTTGGAGGTAATTCACTGATAGATCTCTTCTTTTTTGCTTTAGGTGACCTTGACTAAAACAACACATTCTTTGCTAATAATTTCTTTTTTTCTTCTGTTCCCTCTCTTCCTTTAAAAACTTCTCCTTTTCTGCAGTTTGATGGAGCTCCTTTCTATTTGCTAGATGAGATGCTGTCTAATTCATGAGTCATTGAATAAAGTCAATTTAATCTTTAAATTTAATTCAATGAATTTTCTTTAATACCATATTGTAATAATTAGACTGGCTCTTAAATTCGAAGAGAAAATGCTGACCCTTAGAATTCAATGTAAAAGCATCTTTAATATATATTAAGGAGCAGTGTGATTAAAACCAATATTAAGATCATCTTCTGAAATATGCATGGACAAACTAATGTCTATTAGGACAAACATAGGTATGCATGCTTCTTGGGGTGTCTTTGTTTAATGAAAACCCATACATTTGGCCTAGTTTTTGTGGACAGGTCTCGTTTTATTTATTATCAAGTTATTTATTACCAAAACCAGAGTGCCCTGTGGAATATAGTTTTCTCTCTCGTGTCCATATTTATACTAGAATCTCTCTCTTTTTTATTTTTTTTAAAGTAATCTCTAGGCCCAATATGAGGCTCAAACTTACAACCCCAAGATCAAGGGCTGCATACTTTACCAAGTGAGCCAGCCAGATGCCCCACTTAGAATCTCTTCCCATGCTTGTTCCATGGATTTTTTTTTTATTATACACCTACATGTCATTAAAATGACATAAAAATATATAATACTATTTTAAAGCTCAATAACACAGTTTGGATTAATGTTGGCAGATTCTAAGAGTTGCTCAAAAAGCTCTGAAAAATCTAAGGTGAAAGCTGTGCTCAGAAAAGAGTGACTATTTGCCATAGATGGCTATGAAGCAATTGACATGTGACTAGTCTGAATGAGATGTTGCCGTTAGTAAAATTCATACTGGGTTTCAAAGACTTAGTATGGAAAAAAGAATGTAATCTATCCCCCTAATAATTTTTTGTTGACTTCTTGGTGAAATATTTTGGATATTTTTGGTTACATAATTATTCTTCAAATTATTTTCATCTGTTTCTTTTAGCCCTTTTAATGTGGATACTAGAGTATTTATGTTACCATTGAGGCTTGCATTACATTTCTGTTGGACAGCATTTCTCTCCAGGCCAAGGATCCGCTGTCTCAATCTTAATTCCTTATTGGCTCTGTCTTTAGAATGCTTTTTGCGACTTCTTGTCACTGAACAAGGTAAATTATGGACTTAAAGTGGGCTTTCTATAGGCAAATTCCGAATAGTTGTAGTGCATTCTGTATTGCTTGGGCAAAGTAATGTTTGACTTGTTCTCAGTTTTGTAAGCACTTAATTTCCAAGCACTGCATTGGTGATAACATGAAAGAGGATGGTAAAAATCGAAAGCTACATAATTCTTGTTTGTGATCCATATAATGATTTCTGTAAAAGAGGTCTGACCCATATAATGATTTCTGTAAAAGAGCTCTGGGGATTCCATCTTGAAATTTTCTGGTAGGAATAAGGGCTTTTTATAATGTCAGCAAGTATGTGAACAATAGGAATATTTATGTAGACACATTATTTCATAGAATATGAATGTCTCAGGGAAGAGTTAATTCTCCATTTAAGATACTGGTACTATAGTTAACAGTAGTTAAAGTCTTATTTGTCCTGTTAGGTTCTCTTTTCAAGTTTTTGATTTGCCTTAACTGAGAAATACTTTTCAAAATAATAATAATTTCCATTCTTTTACTCATTCATTCACATTTATTGACTCCAGCACTGGCGAGAGGCTTCATGATAAAGCAGGTGCTCAACGACAGCATAATTGGCATTTTGGGTTGAAGGGAGGATGCTGTCCTCTGCATTTTGTTTAGCAGCATCATTGGTGCTAGCAGCATCCCGACCATTATGAAAACCCAAAATGTCTCCAGACAGGGCCAAATGTTCCCTGGGGAGCAAAATTGTCTCCCCATTTGAGAAGCATTGATAATAGCAAGAAAGAACAGATGGGAGTTGGAGGTGGGGGTAGGAGAAAGACAAGGGAAGTGGCAGTTGGGATCAAACAGATGAGTGGATGTAAGAGACATAAGGAGGAAGAATAGAGAAATCTCTGGGATTGCTAAATTGTGTGGACTAAGGGAGAGACAGGAATTAGCAACAAGCTGGGTTTGGGCAACTGGAGAGATTGTGGTGCTTTTACTGAACAACAACAACAAAAAAACCCAAAACAAAAAACAAACAAACAGGGGTGCCTGGGTGGCTCAGTAGGTTGAACGTCCAACTTCGGCTCAGGTCATGATCTCGCAGTTCGTGAGTTCGAGCCCAGCATCGGGCTCTGTGCTAGCAAACAGCTCAGAGCCTGGAGCCTGCTTCAGATTCTGTGTCTCCCTCTCTCTCTCTCCCCCTCCCCTGCTCATGCTCTGTCTCTCGAAAAATAAATAAATGTTAAAAAAAATTAAAAAACAAAAAAACCCCAAAGAGAATGAATATGCAAGAGCACATGAGTCCCATTTCAGATATGGTGGGTTGGACTGGGGGCATGGCAGTGCAACTGTTCTCTAGAAAGTGGGTCCAGTAGTCTGTAGTATAGGAGTAAAGTCAGGACTGAGAGGTGGATGGAAGAGGCCAAGTCTTAGTAGTTGATATCAGGACAGAGTTGTCTTTGAAGAAAAGGTCACTCACCTGCTGGAGAAAAGAGTGAGTTGGATAATTAGCATCCAATCTGATTGTTTTGCTAGAGAGTCTCAAACATTCATCAAGGTGAAGCATAGTGAAAACTAAAGACACATATCAAACATTTCATTATGGAGAGATACTGAATTGAGAGAGCAATGAAACAGGAGGAGAGCTAAAAGAAAAGAGAAGAAGAAATGACATATATAATTCAGACAAACAGGTAAAAGTGAAGAGAGGAGAACCGATTATTCACTTACTGTTAATTGAGTGCCATAAACCTTTATATGATTTTAATTTCAAAAAAGCTGGGAAATACAACTTTCTTGTAACTCCCTTATACCACATTTCAAAATTTCAAACATACAGAAGAGTGGAAATAATTTTACAGCAACAGCATATATCCCTCACTTAAATTATACAATTAAAATTTAAATATACCTGCTTTATTACGTTACCTGTCCATATCTCCATCCATTAAAGCATCTCAATTTTTTGATGCATTTTTGAGTAAGTTGCAGAGTTTAGTACATTTATCCCACATTCACATCTGCATATTATGAACTGGAGTTCAACAGTTGGAAAATGTTATAGCAACATTTTGGAAATGTTGGAAAGTGGGCAGCAACTAATTTCATATACATTTTTGGTGACCTGTTTGGGATGCTAATACTAAAGATTTTTTTTTTTACCAACAATTATTCTAGATTAGATTCTTGAATATACAGGCTAGCCACACCTGGTTTTTGTTTTGTTTTGTTTTTTTTTTCCTGTGTCCTGGTACCTAGTGTTTGGCCAGGCACAAGGTAGGATCTCTATTTGTTAAATGTGTTTTTTTGCAACTAGAGATATGATATCATTTCTTCATCAAATGGAGTTAAGCTTAGGCCATGCCCCAGGCATCTTTGGGACCACTAAATACTGTTCGCCTTCATGATGCTCTTACCAGCCCATGAAATAATAAACTGTGTAGTGTTGTTTGTTATAAAGAATTAGGAACCTAAATCTGTAGGTTCAAGGAATGCCTTTGCTGCTATGGGACCTTAGACAAATCTCAGCCTGAACTTATTCATTAAGTTTAAATTGGATTGAGAGTACCTACCTACATTTGGTGCCCACACTTGTGATTTTCCAACAAGCCTTTGCATGTAGTAGAGCTTTGTCACCTGTGACCTGCACACAGCTGTCATATATTGTTTCACATTCAAAGGATGTGAAAACATCAGCAGTCTTGTCTCTTCTCTCTTCTGTCCTCCCTCCTTGCCTTCTTCTCTCCTTTTTTTTTTTTTTTTTAATTTCTGGAACTTAAATATATCTCAGAAGTAAATAGTAAAGAAAGTAAAAGTAAACAAAGAAAGTAAAAAGAAACGAAAACCAACAAATAAAAAACTCAAAATAGTTTGGAGTCAAAGATGTCTTGTTAAAGAAAGAGCAAAAATCAAAACCCATAGTACCTCAGTGTTCAAAGAGGCAGCAAATTCTATTAGCCTTAGGCAAACTGTGCCCTCTGAGGAGTCTGCATTCTAGAAAAGAGCAGTTTTGTGAAAGGGGAAACAAAGGGTTTTCAAGTACTCCAGAACCTCTCCAAGACAGGGCTGTTACCCTGGCAGAGTTATTATTGAAGGTGATTTCTCCAAAGCATTTACTCTAAAAGGCCACCTAAAATGACTGGCTGCCTGACTTTAAATCCTCTGTTTTTAAGAATATAATTTGAAAAAGGCTCCTACTTATTGCAATGGAGTACTTTTATATCGAAGACTCATACGACCATTTTTTAAAACATAAAAATGGTTAAAGAGAGAGGTTTAAAATGTAGTTCACAATATACAAAGGAGCATTTGCTTGCCGAATTTAAATTGCGTCATTATAACATGTACTTTTTCCTCCTTTGGGCTTACTTGGAATACTAACATGTTGGATAGCTACTACGTATTTTCAAAGTGCTTAAGGATGAATTTGTAACTCAAATGATCATAACATTGTAACATTATCGATTAACGCTGCTTTAATCTTAAAGGTGCGTTAGATACCCAGGATGTTGAAAAATGCTTTAATACGGGTAACTAAATTTCCTAAGTAACAGTGACAACGTTTACAACGGAGGAAATTTCTCTATTAATACAGGAGCCAGAATGTTAAGAAATTCTGTTAAACTGTTACAAACTTTTATAGTAAAGGCAAGGACAAAGTTTGCCTTAAAGGGTTTGCTTGGGAAGCGGTGGTTTATAGCATAACATCTGAATTCATGTGTCTGTGCCAAGGGTGTTTCCTTTTTTGTCTTTTTCCTTTTTATATGCAACAACAATAGGAGCATGTTTAATATTGATGAGTCTGACCTCCTGGGAGTTATAGTATATGTACCCTTTTGGAATACAAATGCTATTTGATTTATATGGTAAATACATAGAATTTTGGAGATTAGCATTTTAATCAACTCTAATCTCTTAGGATTTTTTTTTAATTCACTTTGCTATTTTGTCATAAAAAATTCGAAAAAATGAACTTTTGAAACGGCAGCTAATCTCTCAAGTAAACAGATGCAAGGTCTGCATCAAACATAAAAGCAGCACTATATGTAGCAACCATTCCTAAACCATATGCTCAAGCACATTAACAGTGTTCAAGACTATCAGTTATTAAAGAACAATCCATTCGCTCCACAAATATTTATTGAAGAGCCATGCTTCTTCAGGCACTTGAAGGGGGGAGTGGGTAGTGTATGTGGCCTCGATATTATAGAACCTCTCAATTGGAATTTGGCTTCGGTTTTTTCACCGTTTAAAATTCTTTTTAACTTTTTTTTTTTTTTTTTTCATGGCAGGTCCCGGAGCTTTGACGTTCCATGTGCATCTTCCAGCTGACGAGCTCTTTCCACGGGGACAATGCATTCGATTCGCACAGCGGAGATGAAAGTCTCCGAGATTGAGCAAACAGTTTTCGCGCCCGGCTTCGGGGAGAAGCCGAGCGAGGGCGGAGGGGGGGGCGGCGGCCATTGGGGGGCCAGGCCCCGGCTGCGTTCTGCGCAGCCATTGGCGGACTCAGAGCGCAGCACTGAGCATGTTCTGGGCTGCCGCCTGCTCGCTCTCGGCTGCAGCCGCAGCCACGGCCGCCGCGGGAGCAAGCGCGCATTGTGCGAAGAGGAGGCAGATGCTAGCAGGGCCAGCCCCGCGCGATTTGGCCTCCTCTCCCAGCGGCTCGCCTGGCCGCCTGACTGTCCCGGGAGCCTCCCCCTGTGCGGGCTGGGGGCCAAGGAGGGCCGGCATGGCCTGAATGCCGGAGGCGCCTCGGCTCAGCAGCGGGATCGCAACATGGGGAACCAGGATGGGAAGCTGAAGAGGAGCGCAGGTGATGCCTTGCACGAAGGCGGAAGCAGCGCCGAGGATGCTGTCGGGCCCAGAGATGTGGAAGCCACAAAGAAGGGGAGCGGGGGCAAGAAGGCGCTGGGCAAGCACGGCAAGGGGGGAGGAGGTGGCGGCGGGGGAGAGCCAGGCAAGAAGAAGAGCAAGTCGGAATCCAGAGCCTCAGTGTTTTCCAACCTGCGGATCAGGAAGAACCTGTCCAAGGGGAAAGGCACCAGCGGCTCCCGCGAGGATGTGCTGGACTCCCAGGCCTTGCAGATCGGGGAGCTGGACAGCGCGCACTCCCTGGTCACCAAGACCCCAGATCTCAGCCTCTCTGCAGACGAGACGGGCCTGTCGGATACCGAGTGTGCTGACCCTTTCGAGGTAACCCGTCCAAGTGGCTCTGGACCCACCGATGTTGGGGTTGGGGGCAGGGTGGTCTTGGGGGATTTGGAAGCTGCTGCAGGGGTGCAGGATGGACAAAGAACCAGTTCCGGCTCGGACACGGACATCTATAGCTTTCACTCGGCCACGGAGCAAGAGGATTTGCTCTCAGACATCCAGCAGGCGATTCGCCAGCAGCAGCAGCAGCAGCAGCAGCAGCAGCAGCAGCAGCAGCAGCAGCAGCTGCTGCTCCAGGGCCCTGAGAAGCCTGCAGCAGCCCCCACAGCCGCCTCCCCCCAGCCCGGGGCCTTCTTGGGCCTGGACCAGTACCTGCTGGGCACGAGCAGCGCAGCCGGGGAGGCCCCTTGCAGTCCCGACACGGAGCAGGCTCGGTCTACGCTGTCTGACCTGCCTCGGAGCCTGGTCACCGAGCCCCGGGTGCCCGAGCAGCCTCCACCCCCCGGAGCCTTAGCTGTGCCTGGCCTGCCGGTGGGCCAGCCTGCTGATGCAGACTCGCCCTCCTCCCCGGCCTTCCGGTTCCCCGAGTCCTCACCAGCGGAGGAGGGCTCGGCCAGAAGCCCCGGCCCAGGGGTTGGGGACACTGATGAGGAAGGCGAGGAAGACACTTTTGAGGATGCCCCCCGAGACTCTCCAGGGGAGGCGTGGGGCCTGGAGGTGGGAGAGGACCCCCCGAGGCCGGGGGCAGAGCCCGAGGGGGAGCCCGGCAGGCCCGGCGCCCTGGCAGCCGCCTCCCTGCCAGGCAGTCCTGCGCCCAGTCCACGCTGCTTCAAGCCCTACCCGCTCATCACTCCCTGCTACATCAAGACCACCACCCGGCAACTCAGCTCGCCCAATCACTCTCCGTCTCAGTCTCCCAGCCAGAGCCCCAGGATTAAGAGGCGGCTGGAGTCTTCCCTGAGCCGGGGGCCCAGGGCTGCCCTCGTCTCCGCCGCCGCTCCGCCCAAGAAGCACCGGGCCGACGGCGGCCTCACCTGCGGCCTCAGCCGCTCAGCGGACTGGACAGAGGAGCTAGGCAGCCGCGCGCCCCCGGCCGGGGGCTCTGCGCACCTACCGGAACGCGAGGCTGCCTCAGAGGGGGGCGGTGGGGTGCCCCCCGTACTGGCAGCCAAGGTGTCTGGGGCGCCGGCGGCTGCGGATGGCTTCCAGAACGTGTTCACAGGTGAGCGCGCCCTGCTGCTGGGTCACCTGCCAATCAGGGCCTTCCCCGGTCACTTGCTCTCCTCCCTTCGCGAAGCCTAGACTTGCTTCTGGCAAGTCCTGACTCAGGGAATCCTTTCACGTCCTGCCTTCAAGTTTAGTAAAATTTCTGGGTTTTTATTGTTCTTTTTTTTTTTTTAACAAGGTCTTAAAGGGAACAACTTTGTTATGTCTCCTAAGTCATCGCAAGGAAGGGCTGCTCCAACCATTTGTCCAAAATGTGCTATTCTCTGTGTCCAGGGTCCCGCCAGGCAGATCAACTCTTTTTTTTTTTTTTTTTTTTCACAGCTAACTGAGCCATCATTGTCTTTCCTTCCTCATCCTCACATCATTAAAAATAAGAAAATTGTGAATGATTTTTTGACAAGGGTCAGCGTGGGAGAAACAAATAATTTATTCCAGTACTATCCAGAGGCGATCTCTGACTGCTCTAATATATATGTGTATGCTTATATATGTAATATGTAGTTTCTGTCAGCAATCTGGGTTGACTACTCAGTGAAGTTAAGGGGATGTACTCCAGTTTGCTGATGCAACCACTCTTAGAAAGTTAATAAGTAACGAAATAGAATATTAGGGATAATTTTCATTTGGTTTTATGTCCAATCAAAACAGGTATAGCTTGGAGTCGCTGAAGGTGAGAAGACCACAAGGACGTGTAATCCAACTGGTGGGCACCATAAAAGCCCAGCTAAAGGGTCCATTTACTGTGGTAATTAGTTTATCCTTTCTTATAGGTGTGTAGGTCCCAACGCCTTACCTTAGCTACTCATTGTTTCATGTTCTCTTCCTTCTACTCTTTTTTTTTTTAATGTTTAAAGTTTATTTTATTTTATTTTATTTTATTTTTAATTTTTTTTCAATGTTTATTTATTTTTGGGACAGAGAGAGACAGAGCATGAACAGGGGAGGGGCAGAGAGAGAGGGAGACACAGAATCGGAAACAGGCTCCAGGCTCTGAGCCATCAGCCCAGAGCCCGACGCGGGGCTGGAACTCACGGACCGCGAGATCGTGACCTGGCTGAAGTCGGACGCTTAACCGACTGCGCCACCCAGGCGCCCCTAAAGTTTATTTTGAGAGAGAGAACAAGTGGGGGAGGAACACACACACACACACACACACACACACACACAGAGAGAGAGAGAGAGAGAGAGAGAGAGAGAGAGAGAGAGAATCCCAAGCAGGTTCTACACTGTCAGCACAGAGCCCGATGCAGGGCTCACACTCACGAACCGTGAGATCATGACCTGAGCCAAAATCAAAAAGTCCAACGCTTAACGGACTGAGCCACCCAGGTGCCCTCTTCCTTCTACTCTTAATTATTAAAGGAAATAATAAGTGCAAGAATTTATGGAATAGGAAAGAATGACAATTTATGCAATTACTGGTAGGTTATGATAAATATTTGCATGGTAAAAATTTCAAATGTAATTTGAAAAGCTTAAGCCTTCAATTCTGTTACTGTAATAAATAGGTTATCTATAAAACATTTCTTGGGGCTCCTGGGTGGGTCAGTCAGTTAAGTATCTAGCTCTTGGTTTCAGCTCAGCTCATGATCTCACATTTGGTGGGTTTGAGCCCCACGTAGGACTCTGCTCTGGCAGCATGAAGTCTGCTTGGAATTCTCTCTCTTCCTCTCTCTCTGTCCCTTCCCTGCTCTTTCTGTCTCTCAAAATAAATAAACATTAAAAAACACATTTCTTAAGTGACATTTCTCAATGGGCATAGCTACTTAGTTGGCTAAATGCCAACTTGTATTTACCACATTTTTATTTTCACCTGTATTTTACATATGTTTCACCTTTTGTTTTACATTTATAGATTCTTATACTAAGACTAGTCTTTATTCACTTTATTCATTTATTTATTGCTTGCTCTCTTTCTTTTTATTTTTTTTTAACTTCTTCTCCCTTCCCTTTATTGTGTAGGTTAAATGAAAGGGATGCTTATAGTCTAATACCCTTTAGATAAGTTGTAAAAAAATATGAATAAAAAACAAAAAAAAAAAGGCCTTGAAAGATCATTTTTGAGGGAAGAAGATAGGAAAATTCTTGAGTTAATTTTTTGAATTTAATTTTGGTGAGAAACCATGTGTTTCATCTTTATCTAGGTAATCATTCATTTATAAATATATATTTTTAAATGAAAATGTCACCACGATTCAGATTATCATCTATTAATATTAATGGTTGCTCATTCTAATAGCATTAGACTTTGGATATATATATATATATATATTCACTTTAATTTAACATATATATATGTATATATACACATATATACATATATACGTATATATATGTATATTCTGGGCAGCCACGTTGTATCAGGCAATATGCTAGTGGCAGGACATACAAAGGTCATTAAATCAGGGTTTTGTTTCTCCAGGGCTCCCTGAGTACGCAGGAGCACATGGAAACATGTGTTCTGGGAGCATCAAGGGTACAGGGACTGATCTCCTTGGCAGGGGTCAGGGAAGAGGAATTCATTCCTAGGAGGATTGATCAGAGTCTTGAAGATCGTAGGCCCTTAAGAGAAAAACATGGTTCATCCTTGTTCCTTGCATTGCACTTTATTTTGCTAAGTATTTCCAAATTTGAAATTTTGGACAATTCAAGGAGTCCTGTTCAGTGAGTACCTGTGTTCTATTTCCTTCTCCAGGGAGAATTTTTTACTGTACAAGGGTGAAATTGCAGAGTGAGTTGTTTTAATATGGACATTACTGATTTTGTCTTTGATGGTTGGGTATATAGCTGGTCTGTGATCAGTAGATCTTTGTGTAGCAGTTTCCATATATTTATCTCACCCACTCACTTTCTTTTCAAAAAAAGAAAAATTTGTGGGTTGAACCTAATCTTGTAGCTGGTGGGGAAATGCAGGTAGGTAAAGAGATGAAATAATTTTCTCAAGGTCACACTGTGATTCATTCAGAGGCAGAGCCAGAAATAGAAGCTGAGTCTACTGATTTAAGTCTGAATGTCCTTGCTTATTACTTATTTTTGGATATTTGACACTGTAAGGCAACATGGAGTAAAAGCTGTTTATAAAAAATACAGACTTTATAAGATTTTTCAGTTCCTGTTTCTAATAAGGTCCATCCCTTTAATTGTTGAACATCTGGCCTTCCTTGGGCTGGAAGAACAGTGATTCTTGGTTAGACTGATCCAGATTTTCTCTAGACAGCTCTCAGGGAAACTGTTCTTGTGGTGGAGTGAATCCAGATTGACACAGGCCCCTGTTTCTCAGTTGCTGTCTGTTTTCTTGTCATCTGGCATCACATTTGGTTCTTTACCATCGTCTACAATTTTATGGGTGTCTTGGATATTATCAGAGGCCTAGGGCACAGTAGTATTCTCCTTAGGGAATCTGTTTTGTTTTCTTTTTTTGGCCTTAATTTTACATGCATGTCTTTGGATCCATTAATTGCCCGCTGCCTTTGAAGCAGGTGATCATTTATCTATAAACTTCCATAAACACCATTTATTTTTAAACCATAGAATGAGGGTTGTCAGCTCTGCAGAAAGGAACAGATGTTTTTGCTTTTTTACTGCCTTCCAAATGTAGGGAGAAAATTCAAGTGGAAAGAGATCTTCATGGCACATGTTTGTGTTTGTTTGGTAGATATAAAAACATTTTTAGTGATGATGGAGACAAAAACTTTATCTTGTGTTAGCTGTTAAAAGCTGATGATGTTTTAGGCCATTGCACTGAAATATTTCCAGTTAATTTGTTTGAAATACAGTTTTTTTCAGTGCTGAGGAGAAAAAAATGGCTTCTGAAATTTGAGAGGTTCTTTTGTACATTAAGTCTAGCAGAAGCTTGTTCATAGATTTTTGCAGTTAATTAAAGTTTAGACATGTAAAATGTTAAATTTGTGATGCTAAATCACTTTTGATAGGAAGCTTTCCAAAGTCAATTATGTGCTTATCTGTCTTTTTTTTAAACACATGGAATCAAAGTTTAATCTGTTTTAAATGGCTTAGTGAAGGCAGGCCATTGTTACGTGCTGTGAAAACACTGGGGAAGCCCTCCACAGCTATTGCAGTGTGCAGGCTGGCTCTAGTCCTGAGGTTTTGCATCTTTGTTTCTCGACTCTTTCCTTCCTCTCAGCTATTTATTCATAGAGCTGTCTTTGTCTTCTCTCCACCAACCCCTCATACTTCTAATTTGGTCTTTCTGATCAATTTGTTATTGGCTGGCAAAGCCTGTAATTATCATGTAAAGTTATATTTATTGCACTTCTACTAAATGCCAGATACTGTGTGGTGCATTACATAAGTGTCTATAATCCTTACAACAGTTTTAAAGTATAGCTGTTTACCCCCATTTTCCCAATGAGCTAAGCAAGGTTCAGACCCGTGAAGTAACTTGCCTAAGGTCATTAAGCTAGTAAATCCCTCCTCTAAGATATGTACTTAGGTAAGCAAATCTTTTGTTAACATGCCTAGGTGTAAAATCAGGTGTATCAGTGAGCTTTTGAGTTGCTAACTAATTGATAATTGGCTTGGGCATTAGCATTTGGATTGTGTGACTCTCATTTTGGCTTTTCTAAAGGTTATCTTGATTTTTACATCTGTAGAGAAGGACCCACTCTAGGAGTACAAGGTTTTCTTATATAGCTGGTTAAAATTATTAAACTTTGATTTGTGAAGGCCAGTTGCAGTCTTATTTCTCGTATTAGCATCTGACAGAGTAAATATATCCTTCATGTCCCAATATGTGAAGGAAAGTCAGAAATCATCCCAGATGTATATAGAAAATGCATCTTTCTTACTCTAACAGGAAAGGGGGTTATATGAATGCTGTCCTTTCCCCTATTTCTTGAATTACTGGGTTCCATATATCAGAATAGATCATGGTAACAAAAGCTGAGACTAGATTAGTTTGGTTGGAAAAATCATTTCTTATGATTTCTTTAAGACTGTGGTTTGGGTTGAAGTCAAGTACCCCAGTGATGGGCTTTAATGATGACTTTATGAGTTGAGGACTGGCCTAGTTTTAAGTGCATTTAGGTATTTAGATATAAACCATGTGTATTTGAAATTGAACAAGTGCTTTTAGAGCCGTATTTCCTTCTGATTCTATTACAATGTGCTGAACATACACAGTCATGTGATAGTTAAGCAGATAAATTTGTATCCTAGCTTTTTAAAGTGACTCTCAAGTAATTTTTCCTCACATATATGAAGCTGGAGGAGTAATTTCAAATTAATAATGTTAAGATTAAGTGAAATAGTATGTATAAAGCCACTACAAATCTGCCTAGCATGTAGGAGGCATACTGTTTGAGTAGGTGCTGTTTGAGTTCCTATCCTGGTTCATCGCCTTAATAAACTTCATTGCTCAAAGTGATCCAAAACCAAGTTGGTTAAAGCAAAACAAAACAAAACAAAACAAAACAAAACAACTCTGAGATTGTATACAGAAGCTTGGTAGGATATAATCAGGTGCTAGTTGATAATTAATATACCTAGTCCCTAGTTTTTTCCCAATTGTTTGTTCATCATGTTTTTTTTTTCTTTTAGCATTTTCTATGATTGTAAGCTTTTTTGTCACTTTATCATAAATTTTGGTTTCCTTCAGGGTTTGGATAAGGAAAGTATATGATGGGGGTTGTGGCTGTGTGATTGGGTGCAGGTGCTAATTTTTTTTTTTTAATTCTTTTTAACGTTTTTTATTTATTTTTGAGACAGGGAGAGACAGAGCATGAACAGGGGAGGGTCAGAGAGAGGGAGACACAGAATCTGAAACATGCTCCAGGCTCTGAGCTGTCAGCACAGAGCCCGACGCGGGGCTCGAACTCACGGACCGTGAGATCATGACCGGAGCCGCTTAACCGACTGAGCCACCCAGGCGCCCTTGCAGGTGCTAATTTTTAAATTTTTTTTTTTTCAACGTTTATTTATTTTTGGGACAGAGAGAGACAGAGCATGAACGGGGGAGGGGCAGAGAGAGAGGGAGACACAGAATCGGAAACAGGCTCCAGGCTCTGAGCCATCAGCCCAGACCCCGACGCGGGGCTCGAACTCACGGACTGCGAGATCATGACCTGGCTGAAGTCGGACGCTTAACCGACTGTGCCACCCAGGCGCCCCGCAGGTGCTAATTTTTAAAGGAGGAGTGGGGAAGAGGAGGCAGCAGGCAGGCACCCTCAGTATTTATGTTGTGCACAGCCTCTGGGTACGGCACCTGCCTTTGCAGCCTAACCTCCCACAACTTCCTTCATAAGCTCTCAACTTTAGACAAGTTAGTCTGGTTACTGTTCTATGAACATGCATTTTATTTTCCTGACTTTGTGCCTTTGTCTTGAAGTTTTTACCCTCTTGGAACATACTATTGTCACTCTTGATTTAGCATCTGAAAGGGCTGATTAAATTCCCATTTCCATTTTTCCTATGTTTACTGGTTTCACCTAACGGGCAGCCATTTATTTCAATGTCATTGCACGTATTATTGTCTGCGTCATATTCTGTACACTTCTTGGATTTAGGGATTCATCTGGTCTTTTTTCTCACCTGTTTCCTCTTTTCTTTCCTCCTTCCCTACTCACCTGATTCTGTCCGTTATCTAATCTTCTATCAACGCATCCACCAATATCTATTCTGTGCCTGCTGTGTGCCAGTGAATATGATGGACGATGAGCATACTGAGCTCTTTAGGAATAATTGTTTGCCATTTTTTTTTTTAAACAGGCAGGTTGGATAGCTAGGCTTCCTATTGGTAACTTCCCATTGAATTCAAGCTGGAAAATTACTAAAATTTTTGATTAGTCAAAATTAGTTATTTTCACTGAGATGTGATTGAATCTAATGAAAGTAGGATGATACTTTGATAGAACTTGTGTTGAGAGAACATCTCTTCCTGTATTTGTTGGTTGATTTTAAAATAGTAAAGATTGGGGCGCCTGGGTGGCTCAGTCGGTTAAGCGTCCGACTTCGGCTCAGGTCATGATCTCACGGTCTGTGAGTTCGAGCCCCGCGTCGGGCTCTGTGCTGACAGCTCAGAGCCTGGAGCCTGCTTCAGATTCTGTGTCTTCCTCTCTCTGCCCCTCCCCTGTTCATGCTCTGTCTCTCTCTGTCTCAAAAATAAATAAACATTAAAAAAAAATTAAAAAAAAATAGCAAAGATTGTATAGCAACTCAGAGCTTCTAATTATGAATTTTATTGGTAATGAAAGAAGAGGTAAAGGAAATAGAGAAAATTTTATTACTCTGTTTATTCCTGTTTTCATTATAAGTAATAACCTGATGTTAATGAAATTTAGCATGAAGGGACACATTAGAGAGAAACAAGCAAGTACTGTCTATGACTTTATAGTTATTGGCTATAATTTTAGTGGCTGAAAACTTTCCAAGGCTGTTTTTATATTAAAAATATAAATACAGGACAAATATGACTTGTAATCAATTTGAAATGCTATTTAGTAAATTATCACACGTTAACATTATATGAACAAATAATGATAGTAATTGGATGCTGTAAGAGGACTCTAACCATGCTGAAGAATTATTACTCTTTGACATCTGCTCCTCTATAGATGAGAGAAAGAGAAACATGTATGTCTTCCTCCTTTCCAAGGATGTCCTGGGAGGCATTGATTGGATAGGAAAATAGCTCCCACTCTTCTGTGATCTAGTCAGTTTCCACATATCCTGGACGCACTTGAAGCTGTCTTATCTGTTATATCAAAACCACGATGGGCTGAAGATAGCCTTTTTATTTTCATGGGGAATGGAATTATTTCTTTAAAAAAATTATGCCTGTATGGTGTTTTAAAGTGATGCTTAAATACTACCCGGCGGGGGGGGGGGGGTTGTTGTTGTTGTTGTACTTCTAGCAGAAGGGTTCTTTGTTGTACTCAGGAATATAGTGGACATCTATGGAAATTAATTGCGTCATTTAAATTGTTGGCTTTGCATACGCAGGAGGGGAAAGAATGATGTTTATCAGTAAGTTTGTAGCACTGCTATGGCACATCTATGGCTGAGAATCTTTCAGTCTGTCTCCCTTTTAAAGTATCCCACTGAATTCGTGGGAGACCCGAGGCAATAGTTTCTTATCACTTGGTACCCTGGTTTCCTAGGTATAAAAATGAATGCAGTCTTGCTGGGAAGCTGCTTTGTCCAGGTCTCATCCAACCTTATATTCTATAGAAGGGATGGTTCTGGCAGTTACCTTTTCTCCTAACAACGAACCTCTGCATGTTTAATTTTTCTTTACTGTTAGAGCTGAAGAAACTCCTTGTACTGGAGGATCCATTTATACAGTGGGATAAAGATACTTTGGGTATCGGTAATAAGTGGTGGTGAGAGCAGTGATGTTTTGATTTTGCTCGTTTGGGCCAATTTTGGTTGATACTAGAGGAGATTCAGATTGGTTGGGCTGTCACTACCTTGAATTTAGGACCTTGTGTTTTTGAACACTAAGGTAGTGACTGTGTGTAGTGTGTGGTTGACCTGTTTTATGAAACAGCTGTGTATGACACAATGTGTGACACAAGGATTTAGAGTATCTGGAGTCTTTCTAATATTAACACCAAATATATTGAGCAAGTTCTTTTTAGATTTATTAGCTCCGATATAAGTCATCTCCTATTCTTGGGTGGATTGTTGGCTTTGCACTTTTTTTTTTTTTTTTTTTTTTAGTTTAAATTGCTCAATAAAAGTCGTACTATTTTCTTACTTCATTGTACTTTAACATACAGTTGACCCTTAAACCACAGGGATTAGGGGCACCAACACCGTTCATACGGTCGAAAATCCACGTAAAACTTTTGACACCCCCAAAAACCTAAATATTAATAGCTTACTGTTTGCCATAAGACTTAACGATAATAAAAAGTCTATTAAAACATATTTTATATATGTATTATTTACTGTATTCTTCCAATATGGTAACCTAGGAAAAAGAAAATGTTATTAAGACAATAAGGAAGATAAAATAAATTTACAGTAGTGTATTGTATTTATTGGAAAACAAATCCTTGTGTAAGTGGACCCAGGCAGTTCAAACCCATGTTGCTCAAGGTTCAACTATGTTGGTTTGTGTATGTTTTCAATTTTCCCTGTGCTGTATGCTTACTCAAAATTGTTATGAATCTATGGTATTCCATTTAGAAGTTATTGACATAAGACTTTCTTAGAGACAAAGAGGCCAAAAGCTTTTGAGAACTCCTAGGATTTTTACTTTTGTTTTGTTTTATTGTCCTTAAAGAAGTGCAGCTTGTTTAAGCCCATTAAAAAGCAAATGGACTACAATAGAACTGTTTCAGGGTCACAAATGAATTCATTTGAACACTCTGGAGAAAGTTACGTAAACAATGAATCTCCTCATTGTTAACATACAAGTCTTATATTTTATTTTTTTTTAAATGTTAACTTCTTTATTTTGAGAGAGAACTTGTGCGCTCAAGCGGGGGAGGGGCACAAAAGGAGAGGGAATTCCAAGCAGGATCTGGGCTGTCAGAGCAGAACCCAAAGTGGGGCTTGATCTCACAAACCATGAGCTCGTGACCGGAGCTGAAGTCAAGAGTCAGACGCTTAACTGACTAAGCCACCCAGGTGCCCCCAAGCCTTATCTTTTAAAAGAGTAATGAAAACAATGGGATAACAATAGAGATAATCTCTTGCAACTCATTTTTTAACCTAGATACTTTTACATCATTGGCCTCTCTTCCTCAACCCACCCCCTTTTAAATCTATAGACTAATACTTCCCCTTTGGAGACATAAGGTACGCAGATTCTTTATGGGAGGTGTTACATTTTGCAGCTCTCCAAGATGTTCTTCAGGATGATTACATCTTATGTCTCTGCAGTGCTATTTTGGTTAAATGGTTCTGAGGGTGTAAAATGTTTGGAGAGTATCCTGGCAGTTTATTTCAGGATATAGGGTTTGATCTGTCACTTCCGATCTTAGAAAAATCCAAACGTGTATTGACTCTGTTAGATCTAGCATATTGTGGGTGGGCATAAAAGGTTGAATAAGAACTTCAGTGATTTCTGTGGAGAGACATTTGTCTGGGATGACATGTGACATAAGTGAAAAAGCCATCTAGAAGTCTTTTATCTTTGATTTGGATTTTTTCTATAAGGAGCCTCATTTGACTCTAAATTCAAAGATTATTTTCGCTACCATCTGCCTTGGGATAATAAAATTCGAGCATGCAGATTTAGGTAGCTTTAGGCTAACCCCTAAGGTTGAACCATCAATTTCCTTCTGTATGTACCCTCTTGGTTTTATTACCAACTAAAGTTACTTGGTTTTATTACCAATGAAAGATTGGTAACTTTAGCTCCTATCTCTCTCCTGAGCATCAGACACATCCCATTTAGATATCAGGGATTAGAGAGTAAACTATTAACAGTATGAAGATCAGGTGGCCAGTGCAGTTTAAAAACATTTCAGTGATTCTCTATTGCCCTGAGGCCAAAGTTTAAAATCTTCACTGTATTTATATATTAATAAATACATAATAATATTTAATGCTCTGCAGTTTTTTTTTTTCAACATTTTTATTTATTTTTGGGACAGAGAGAGACAGAGCATGAAGGGGGGAGGGGCTGAGAGAGAGGGAGACACAGAATCGGAAACAGGCTCCAGGCTCTGAGCCATCAGCCCAGAGCCCGACGCGGGGCTCGAACTCATGGACCGCGAGATCGTGACCTGGCTGAAGCCGGACGCTTAACCGACTGCGCCACCCAGGCGCCCCTAATGCTCTGCAGTTTTATCCCATCCTTGTTATTCCGTCTCTGTAGTTCTTCAGATATCTCCTGTTCTCTCTAGTAGTTTTAAGTATTATTGACACTCTATTCCTGATCCTCAGGAAAGAAAGTTCATTTACTCATATCCCTCAGTGCATGACACCCCCATCATTACTCCATGCAAGACTCTTCATTTTTTCCTTGTAGTTATTCCCTGTATAGGTTTCCTTCATTATCCAAAAGTACGGCATTCCTATGAAAACTTTTGTAAGCCGAAATGGTATAAAGCAAAGAAACAATTACCATTAGTTTATGTGGGGAAAATGTTGACGGTTCTGAGACTTAAAAAACATAACCTCTCTTAGGCTTTTTCTGACACCTTAGGACACATCTTACGAACAGATGCACAAAATAAATCAAGATAAAGTATAGATGGTCACAGACACTGTTCAAAGCTCGGGTGGCATGATGCTGACTTGCCGAGTGTAGTTCCCGGGGAAAGCGCTGGGTGGCACCACTCGCTGCTTGGGGTGGGCGCTGCTTCAGTCAAGTCAGGGTAGAAAAAAGTACTGAACGCTATTTTCGCTTTTTGCCTTTTTAAAAAAAAATGAAAAAGTCCTCTTTAGATTTCTTTTGGTTCGTGAAAACGAGGGATAACATAGATCTTTTGCATAAGCAAATTGGCATTATGTGACTTTTTAAAAAGCAGGGAATAACTGTAGGTTCATTTCCTAGTCTGCCCTCCCAATAGTCATAAGGAACTGCTTTTACATGTTTGATTGATATAGTCTTGAAATTATACCTGTTTTTGTCAAGTATGTAATATTTATATGTTTAATTTTAGTTTATACAAACACTCTGAGTTGGACTTCTTTCTGTTGCTTTAAAAAGAACCCAGCAGTCCTTTGGAAAAAAAATTACAATTTTTTTCTGGGTGAATGTCTATCAGGTTCATTGCTTCTTACTGCATATTCCAAAAAGTGAGGGTTCTGCCAGGCTGCATGCACCAGGTGGCACTGTTCACTTTTTATTGTACGTCACTCATGTTCCCTAGGGTTGTGCAGTGCGGTTGCTCTGGACATTTTTCATATTTTGTTTAAGCATTTGCACAGCGATGAACATCTGGAGTCCTGTTCTTTGCCACCACAGACAGCACTGCTGACTCTTCCAGTATGGGGCCTTGTGTGAGAATTTCTCTGGGGTATTTATTCAAGAGTGAAGTTGTTGGGTTATAAAATATTTACTTAATTTGTCTGGGTACTACCAGATTATTTTCCAGGATGCTTTCCCCAGTTTTTACTTCATTAATGCAGTAAATTAGCATTTATCTAATTTTTGAATTTTACCAATCCAATCTTGGTCTTGTTTATAAGACCAAACAGTGTCTTGCTTTAACTTTTATTTTATATTTATCTGGTGGCTAATGCCTTTGAGAACACTTTTGTTCATTTTTAGCCATTTGGGTAAACCCTTCTATGAATTGCCTGTTCGTATCCTTTTATCCTTTTGTATAGATTTCCTGATTTTCCTTATTTATTCACAAGGGTTCTTCGTATCTTTGTATATGCTCGATACTATTTTATTGAAAAAGTGAAGGATGTGAAGGATTGTCACTGAGCCTCCTGATTTTCTTTCCTTCTATTAGAGGCTAATGTAAACGCGATGTTTCTCAGAGTCTCTCGTGGGTTTCATTTCAGATGTGGCTTAGGTTTGACGAATTTCCACTCGATTTGGAAGACCTAAATGAGGCCTAGTAGGAACTGCTGTTGTTTGTACTTTACGAGCACAGCTGGGTGAACTATTAGATTCTTCTGGGGCAGTGTTGGCAGAAGGGTAGCGTCCAGGTGCTAGTTTCCTGAGGTCTAGGGTGGTGCATGGTGTATCCCTGCTCCTGGTGTGGCCGGTATAACACAGTTCAGGGGCTGGCAGCAAAGGTAACAGTGGGAATGGGAGTGTGCTCTTGGAGCCCAGGACTTTAGATCAGAGAAGAGGCTGCCGCTTCTTGGTGGCCTGGTTCTAAGTTGTGTCTTAGCACGTCTAAAAGGATTCTAGACTCTTTTTCTGCAGCCCTTCCAAAATTCTGTACAATAAAAATTTTCTCTAGTAAGTCTCTTACTACTTAAACTCTTTGGAGTGGATTCAGTTATATGTAATCATTGGAATCTTAACATATAGAATCAGTTTTAGATATTCTATATATCTTTTAATATGTCTTACCTCCTTTACATTTGTTACAGCCATGCTGGAACAGAAATACTTAAATTTTGGTATGATCAATTCTACTTTTCACCCATGTTTGGTGCTATTTTCTTCTCATTTAAGAAATTCTGTCTTCCTCCTAGGTTACATTCTCTTCTCCATAGTCTTCTATTAGCTTTATCATTTCACCTTTTACACTTAAGCCTTTGATCTGTCAACATCCTCTTGAGCGCATGATGTAATGTAAGGATTCAGTTTTATTCTTCTCCATGTGGCAAGCCAGTTTTTCAGCATCACCTCCTAAATAGTTTTTACTCATTGATTTTTTTTGTTACACTACCTTTATGTGATTCCCAGGTATAGGTAAGTTTGTTTATGACAATCTATTCCATTTATATTTGATTTTCTGTCTTCAGTCAGTGCTATACCCTTCTTAACGTGTGGCTTTGCAATATGTATAATTATCTGGAAGTGTCCCCTTTTCCAAAGTTGACCTAGCTGTTGGTGGACATGTTATCTTCCGTATAAGTAGGGAGTTTCTTAAAAAGTCCTGATGGAGTTTGATTGACATTTTATTAAATTTACAGATTAAATTTAGGATTATTGTCACTTCTGTAATGTCATCCATGACTATGAAAGACCTCTTCGTTTATTTAGATCATTTGTGTCGTTTTAGTAGAGTTTTAGATTTTTCTCCACAGAAGGTTTGTGTTTTCTTTGTTGATCTAGTTTCAGGATGCTTCATATGTTTTATTGCTAATGGAGATGGTATCTTCCTTTTGTATTATTTCTAGTTATTGTTGGAATAAAGAAATGTTCTCAGTGTCCTTATGTTATAAATGAATATTTTTTAAACCTAAAGATCAGTTAGTATACCCAAGTTTATAGTTAAGTTACAGTTAAGATTCTGATACCAACTCTGATGTGTGTTTTTTTTTTCCCTACAGCACTAAGCAATTCTTTATGACACCAGCTAGGTGTTTTATAATTCAACTTAATTTTGACATTATTTACCTGGAGTTAGGTAACCATAGGTTAAGGGTTCAGTCCTACCAGACTTCCCCCTCTTTCAGATGCCAGTCAAAAGTCCGGGTTGCCACCTGGGCTTCTGACTGACCAGCCATAAGTTCCAATAGCTCTCTCCTTGGGTTCAATTAATTTGCTAGAGCAGCTCACCAAGCACAGAGATACATTTTACTTACTAGATTACCACAAAAGGATATAAGTTTTATTACAAAAGTTTATTATGAGAGGATATAACTCAGGAATAGTCAGATGAAAGAGATATATAGGGCAAGGAATGGGGAAGAGCTCGGAACTCTCATGCTCTCTTAGCATGCCACTTTCCCCAAATCTCCATGTGTTTATCAACCCAGAAGTGCTTCCAACCCTGTCCTTTTGGTTTTTAAGGAAGCTTCATTGCATAGGGTCAATTGCTTAAATCTTCAGCTTCAGCCCTTCTCCCCTTCTGGAGGTTAAGAGTGGGACTAAAAGTTCCAGCCCTCTAATTACAGGTTGTTTTCCCTGGCAACCTGCCGCCATCGTTAGGTACTTTCCAAAAGCCACCTCATTAACATAAATTCAGCTGTGGTTGAAAGGGGTTTGTTATGAATGTCAAGATACCTTGATTGTTGTTATCACTTAGGAAATTCTGAGGGTTTAAGCGCTGTGATAGAAACTGAGTGAAAACCGATTAATGTATTTCTCCTTATAAATCATAATATCACAGTAGTCGGATGTGCTTTATTTTTTTTTACAGCAAAATAATTGAAATATAATCCTAGAATATGACATGCATTCTGTAGATTCTTTTGAAATTATTGTGGTTATTGTGGCTTTCTTTTTGTCATTGTGATTAGTTTTTGTGAACCTATGGCTCTCTTTGCAGAGTCATAATCCTAAAGTCCAGAAACATTACTAACATTTTAATTTAGTAGGTAGTGTCTTACATTCACCATTAGTAAAAATCTCTAATATTTAAAGTGCTTCAAAGACATCATTGTAACAACTATATAATATTTTATCCAATCAGAAAAATACCCATCCGATGGCTTCCATTACATACTTCTTTCTTGGTTTGCCCACTACATTTTGGGCTAACTTTCCTCAACTTCATCTGGTCTTCTTCTTCCACCTTAACATCCACCCTCAGGAACCCTTTCAATGCATGTCAAGGACTCCAAACTCAAATTTCTGGTTCAGTTCTCTAATGAATTCTGGTGCAAATTTCCTATTGCCTTAAAAATATCTTCATAGGGGTATGGGAGTAGATCCAAACTGAACTTCTCTTTCTTCTAAACCAAACCTGCTCCCTTATTTATTGCCTGCCCTGGTGGATGGTAATAGCATCTGGCACAGCCAAGTTTCTTAAGCCAAATCTGGGAGATGTGCAACGTAGCCAAGTTTCTAACACTTCCTCTTTATTAAATCCAATCAGTAACTAAATCTTGTTAAAATTCATCTAGGAACATTTTTAAAAATTTTTTTATTTATTTATTATGGGGGTGGGATGGGGAGAGAGAATCCCAACAAGGCTCCATTCTGCCAGCACAGAGCCTGATGAGTTCGGTTCCAGGAATCGTGAGATGATGACCTGAACTGAAATCAAGAGTCAGACACTTAACCGACTGAGCCGCGCAGTTACCCCTATCTCAGAACATAGTTTTAAAGATACTCATCCTGTTCTTTCCAGAGGAATGTTTAATGCTCTTCTCACAATTATTTAATGGCTCTCTAGTGACTTCAGGGACAAATTTTAAACTTCAGGTATATATCCAAAGAAAATTGAATGTGTTCAGAATGGAGGAGCTACATTTGCTAGCACTTGTATGCTTTAACATAAAGGAGGTTGTCCCTTATAGAATGTCCAGCCTTGGAATGGATGATCTTGAAAGGAGTGATTTCACTGTTCAGAAACTGGATGAAGATTTATTGGGGAGCTCCTAACTCTGGAGAGGCTGAACTGATAGCCACTAACAGTCCTTCCAATAAGAAAAGACAACGATGTTGATTTCTAAATAAAGTAAGAGCAGCAGCTGTGGTCTGTATGTCTCATTCCTTTGATTTGGGACTGCTTTAAATATGTAAAAAACTTCAGCTAGAGGTATTTTAGAAGCTGCCATTTATTAGATTCACTTTTATGGATTTAACATAATAGATGAAGTGTTTTTTCTTTTAGAGGCTCCTGGGTGGCTCAATCAGTTGAGTGTCCCAATCTTGATTTCAACTTAGGTCATGATCCCGGTGTTGTGGGATTGAGACCTGTGTTGGGCTCCGTACTGAGTGTGGAGCCTGCTTAGGATGCTCTCTCTCTCTCTCTCTCTCTCTCTCTCTCTAAAAACTAGAAGGCTCTATCTCTCTTTCCCTTCATCCATGTTTCCCAATTCCACCTCTTCCCCCTCTTCTGGTAACCATCAGTTCTCTGTATTTATAGGTTTGATTCTGCTTTTTGTTTGTTTATTCATTTTTTTCTTTTTAGATTCTACTTATGAGTAGAATTTTAAGGTATTTGTCTTTCTCAGTCTGACTTCACTTAGTTATGATACTTTTAGGTTCATCCATGTTGTCACGATGGAATGTTGCCATCATTTTTTTGGCTGTGTAATATTTCATTGTATGAAATACCACATTTTCCTATCAACTCATTTATTAATGAGCACTTAGGTTGCTTCCATATCTTGGCTATTGTAAATAATGCTGCAATAAATATACATGTGCATATATCTTTTCATATTAGTGTTTTCATTTTCCTTGAGTAAATACCCAATAGTGGAATTACTGGATCATATGGTATTACTATTTTTGATTTTTTGAGGAACCTCCATACTATTTTCTACGGTGTCTGTACCAATTTAGATTCCCACTAACAGTGCAAGAGGATTCCTTTCTCTCTACATCCTTGACAACACTTGTTATTTCTTGTCACTTTGATTTTAATCATTCTAACAGGTGTGAGGTGATATCTCATTGTGGTTTTGATTTGCATTTCCTTGATTATGAGTGATGTTGAGCATGTTTCATGTGTCTGTTGGCCATCTGTATGACTTCTTTGGAAAAATGTCTATTCGGGTCCTCTTCTCTTTTTTTTCTTGAGGAAGAGAAAGAACATGAGTGGGGGTGGGGAGGGAGAGGAAGAGCAACCAAGAGAGAGAATCTTAAGTAGGATCCACGCCCAGTGCAGAGCCTGAGTTGGGACTTGATCTTACAACCATGAGATCATGACCTGAGCAGAAATCAAGGTTGGACGCTTAACTGACTGAGTCATCCAGATGCCCTCTCTTCTCATTTTTTAATCAGATGTGTGTGTGTGTGTGTGTGTGTGTGTGTGTGTGTGTGTGTTAATTTGTATAAGTTCCTTATATATTTTGAATATTAACCCGTTATTGGATAGAGCGTTTGCAAATATCTTCTCCCATCCGTAGTTGTCTTTTTAGTTTGTTGATGGTTTCCTTTGCTGTACAAAAGTTTTTTTTTTTTATTTTTTTTTTATTTTTTTTTATTTTTTTGTGTTTTTTTTTTTCTGTAGTCCCAATAATTTATGCTTTTGTTTTCCTTACCCTAGGAGACATACCTAGAAAAATGTTGCTACGGCAGATGGCAGAGGATTTTTATGATTTCAGATCTCACAATTAGGTCTTTAATCCATTTCAAGTTTATTTTTGTGTATGATGTTAGAAAGTAGCCTGGATTCATTTTTTTAATTTTCATTTTTATTATTTTTATTTTTTTAAGTATAATTTATTGTCAAATTGGTTTCCATACAACACCCAGTGCTCATCCTAAGTGCCCTCCTCCCTTGCCCATCACCCACTTTCCCCTCCCCCTCCCCCCCATTTACCCTTAGTTTGTTCTCAGTCTGTTATGCTTTGCCTCCCTCCCTCTCTGTAACTTTAGTTTTTCCCCTTCCCCTCCCCCATGGTCTTCTGTTAAGTTCCTTAAGATCCACATATAGTGCAAACATATGGTATCTGTCTTTCTCTGCCTGGCTTATTTCACTTAGCATAATTCCCTCCAGTTCCATCCACATTGCTGCAAAAGGCCAGATTTCATTCTTTCTCATTGCCAAGTAGTATTCCATTGTATATATAAACCACATCTTCTTTATCCACTCATCACTTGATGGACATTTAGGCTCTTTCCATAATTTCACTATTGTTGAGAGTGCTGCTGTAAACATTGGGGTACATGTACCCCTATGCATCAGCACTCCTGTATCCCTTGGGTTAGTTCCTAGCACTGCTATTGCGGGGTCATAGTGTAATTCTCTTTTTAATTTTTTTGAGAAACCTCCACACTGTTTTCCAGAGTGGTGGCACCAGTTTGCATTCTCACCAGCAGTGCAAGAGGGTTCCCATTTCGCCACATCCTCGCCAGCATCTATAGCCTTGTTCATTTTAGTGACTCTGACCACCGTGAGGTGATATGTCATTGTAGTTTTGATTTGTATTTCCCTGATAATGAGTGACATTGAGCATCTTTTCATGTGTCTGTTTGCGATCTGGATGTCTTCTTTGGAAAAGTGTCTATTCATGTCTTCTGCCCATTTCTTCACTGGATTATTTGTTTTTTTGGGTGTGGAGTTTGGTGAGTTCTTTATAGATTTTGGATACTAGCCCTTTATCTGATATGTCATTTGGAAATGTCTTATCCCATTCTGTCAGTTGCCTTTTAGTTTTGTTGATTGTTTCCTTTGCGGTGCAGAAGCATTTTATCTTGAGGAGGTCCCAAGAGTTCATTTTTGCTTTTAATTCCCTTGCCTTTGGAGATGTGTTGAGTAAGAAATTGCTGTGACTGAGGTTGGAGAGGCTTTTTTCCTGCCTTCTCCTTTAGGGTTTAGATGGTTTCCTGTCTCACATTCAGGTCTTTCATCCATTTTGAGTTTATTTTTATGTGTGGTGTAAGAAGGTGGTCTGGTTTCATTCTTCTGCATGTTGCTGTCCAGTTCTCCCAGCACCATTTGTTAAAGAGACTGTCTTTTTTTTCCACTGGATAATCTTTCCTGCTTTGTCAAAGATTAGTCAGCCATACATTTGTGGGTCCAATTCTGGAGTCTCTATTCTATGCCATTGGTCTATGTGTCTGTTTTTGTGCCGATACCATACTGTCTTGATGATTAAGCTTTGTAGTAGAGGCTAACGTCTGAGATTGTGATGCCTCCCATTTTGGTTTAGTTTCTTCAATATTACTTAGGCTATTTGGAGTATTTTATGGTTCCATACAAATTTTAGGATTGTTCTAGCTTTGAGAAGAATGCTGGTGCAATTTTTATTTAGATTGTATTGAATATGTAGATTGCTTTGGGCAGTATTGACATTTTAAAAATATTTATTCTTCCAATCCATGAGCATGGGATGTTTTTCCATTTCTTTGTATCTTCAATTTCTTTCATGAGCTTTCTATAGTTTTCAGCATACCAATCTTTTACATCTTTGGTAGGTTTATTCCTAGGTATTTATTTTAGGGTTCTTGGTGCATTTGTGAATGGGATCAGTTTCTTTATTTCTGTTTCTGTTGCTTCATATTTGGTGTATAAAAATGCAACTGATTTCTGTACATTGATTTTGTACCCTGCGACTTTGCTGATTTCATGTATCAGTTCTAGTAGACTTTTGGTGGAGTCTGTTGGGTTTTCCATGTAGAGTATCATGTAGTCTGTGAAAAGTGAAAGTATCTTTGCCAATTTTGATGCCTTTTATTTCATTTTGTTGTCTGATTGCTGATGTTAGGACTTCCAACACGATGTTAAACAACAGCGGTGAGAGTGGACATCGCTGTCGTGTTCCTGATCTCAGGGGGAAAGCTCTCAGTTTCTCCCCATAGAAGATTATATTAGCTGTAGACTTTTCATAAATGGCTTCTGTGATTAAGAATGTTCCTTCTATCCTGACTTTCTTGAGGATTTCATCAAGAAATGATGCTGTATTTTGCAAATGTTTTTCTGCATCTATTGACAGGACCATGTGGTTTTTATCTTTTATTAATGTGATGTATCACATTGATTGATTTGCAAATATTGAATTAGCTCTGCAGCCCAGGATTGAATCCCACTTGATCATGGTGAATAATACTTTTGATATGTTGTTGAATTCGATTTGCTAGTATCTTGTTGAGAATTTTTGCATCCATATTCATCAGGGATATTGGCCTGTAGTTCTCTTTTTTTGCTGGATCTCTGTCTGGTTTGGAAATCAAAGCAATGCTGGTTTTATAGAATGATTCCACATGTTTCCTTCCATTTCTATTTTTTGGAACAGCTTGAGAAGGATAGGTATTAACTCTGCTTTAAATGTCTCGTAGAATTCCCCAGAAAAGCCATTTGGTCCACGACTCTTATTTGTTGGGAGATTTTTGATAACTGATTCAGTTTCTTCAGTAGTTATGGGTCTGTTCAAAATTTCTATTTCTTACAGGTAGAGTTTTGGTAGTGTGAGTGTGAGTGTGTTTAGGAATTTGTCCATTTCTTCCAGGTTGTCCTGTTTGTTGGCATATAGTTTTTCATATTGGCATATAGTTTTTCATAGTATTTTCTGATAATTGCTTGTATTTCTGAGGGATTGGTTGTAATAAATCCATTTTCATTTATGATTTTATCTATTTTGGGTCTTCTCTCTTTCCTTTTTGAGAAGCCTGGCTAGAGGTTTATCAATTTTGTTTAATTTTTTCAAGAAACCAAGTCTTGGTTTCATTGATCAGTTTTTCTGTTTTTTTTTTTTTTTTTTTTTTTGATTCTGTATGTTTATTTCTGCTCTGATCTTTATTATTTCTCTTCTTATGCTGGGTTTGGGGTGTCTTTGCTGTTCTGCTTCTAGTTCCTTTAGGTGTGCTGGCTGTTAGATTTTGTATTTGGGATTTTTCTCATTTCTTGAAATAGGCCTGAATTGCAATGTATTTCCTCTTAAGACTGCCTTTGCTGCATCCCAGAGGGTTTGGATTGTTGTATTTTCATTTTTCATTTGTTTCCATGTATTTTTAAATTTCTTTTCTAATTGTCTGGTTGACCCATTCATTCTTCAGTAGGATGTACTTTAACCTCCATGCTTTTGGGGGTTTTCCAGACTTTTTCTGTGGTTGATTTCAAGGTTCATAGCATTATGATCTGAAAGTGTGCATGGTATGATCTCAATTCTTTTATATTTACTGAGGGCTGATTTGTGACCCAGTATGTGATCTATCTTGGAGAGTGTTCTGTGTGCACTGAGAAGAAAGTATATTCTGCTGCTGTGGGATGTAGAGTTCTAAATATATCTGTCAAGTCCATCTGGTCCAATGTATCATTCAGGGCCATTGTTTCTTTACTGATTCTGTGTCTTGATGATCTGTCCAATGTTGTAAGTGGAGTATTAAAGTCCCCTGCAATTACCACATTTTTATCAATAAGATTGCTATGTTTGTGATTAATTGTTTTATATATTTGGGGGCTCATGTATTCTGCTCATAGACATTTATAATTGTTAGCTCTTCCTGATGGATAGACCCTGTAATTATTACATAATGCCCTTCTTCATCTCTTGTTACAGTCTTTAGTTTAAAGTCTAGTTTGTCTGATGTAAGTATGGCTACTCCAGCTTTCTTTTGACTTCCAGTGTTGTGATAGATAGTTCTCCATCCCCTCAATTTCTTAAAAAATTTTTTTAAATGTTTTTATTTATTTTTGAAAGAGAGAGAGAGAGGGACAGAGCATGAGTGGGGGAGGAACAGAGAGAGAGAGGGGGACACAGAATTCAAAGCAGGCTCCAGGCTCTAAGCTGTCAGCACAGAGCCTGATGTGGGGCTCAAACTCATGAACTGTGAGATCATGGTCTGAGCTGAAGCCAGATGCTTAACCGACTGAGCCATCCAGGCACCCCCATCCCCTCAATTTCAATCTGAAGGTGCCCTAAGGTTTAAAATGGGCCTCTTGTAGACAGCAAATGGATGGGTCTGGTTTTTGTTTTTTTAATCCATTCTGATACCCCATGTATTTGATTGGAGCATTTAGTCCATTTACATTCAGTGTTATTATTGAAAGATATGGGTGTAGAGTCATTATGTTTTCTGTAGGTTTCATGCTTGTAGTGATGTCTCTGGTACTTTGTGGTCCTTGCAACATTTCACTCACAGAATCCCCCTTAGGATCCCCCTAAGGGATCGGTAGATAGATCTGTTACTACCCTTATGTGTGTCTACCTTTCTATGTTAAAGCCCGTTTATTCCCAGATGCTTTCAGAATTCTCTCTTTATCCTTGTATTTTGCCAGTTTCACTATGATATGTCATGCAGAAGATCAATTCAAGTTACATCTGAAGGGAGTTCTTTGTGCCTCTTGGATTTCAATGTCTGTTTTCTTCCCCAGATTGGGGAAGTTCTCAGCTATGATTTGTTCGAGTGCACCTTCAGCCCCTTTCTCTGTCTCTTCTTCTGGAACTCCTATGATACTGATATTGTTCCGTTTGATTGAGTCACTTAGTTCTCTAATCCCTCTTCTTGATCCTGGATTTTTTAATCTCTCTTTTTCTCACCTTTTCTTTTTCCATATTTTTATCTTCTAATTCACCTCTTCTCCCCTCTGCCTCTTCAATCCACATTGTGACTGCCTGCATTTTATTTTGCACCTCATTTATAGCATCTTTTAATTCATCATGACTATTTTTAAATTTCTTGATCTCTGCAGTGATAGATTCTCTGCTGTCTTCTATGCCTTTTTCAAGTCCAGCATTAATTTTATGATTATTATTCTAAAGTCTTGTTCAGTTATATCGCTTATATATGTTTTGAGTAATTCTTTAGCTGTCACCTCTTCCTAGCATTTCTTTTGAGGGGAATTCTTCCGTTTCATCATTTTGGCTAGTTTTCTGACCCTTAGGAATTTTAAAATCTTGTTATGTGCTCTGCACCTGCACGCACTGCTCTATTTAAGGGGGGGTCATACACTGTCCGGGGCCTGGCCCTTCAGGAGGTCTTTTTTGGAGAGTGTTACTTGCTCTCTGTTGTTGTGACTTTGGTTATTTTATTTCTCTACTCACAGTGATGTTTTGGACCCTCCACAAGTTGTGCTTTGATTTGTTCCTTGAAGTAGCCTTGAGCCATCATTTCTCATGTTTTCCAGTTTTCTTCCTGGTAGATTCAGTTTCCTTTCCTCCCAGATTCTTGGGGTTCAAAGTCCTTTGGTGTCAGCACTTCTTTGTTTGAGAGATGACTTACATAGGGATCCCCCTACTTCTCCACCATGTTGGCCATGGTTTCATTTTTTTAAAGTGTAGCTGTCCAGTTTTTCTTGCAGCATTTATTGAAACGACTTTCTCTTCTCTGTTGTATATTCTTGCCTCTTTTATCATAGATTAATAGACCATATAATCATGGGTTTATTTCTGGGATCTCTATTCAGTTCCATTGATTTATGTATCTGTTTTTGTGCCAATACCATTCTGTTTTGACCTACAGCTTTGGAATATATCTTGAAATCTGGGATTGTGATACCTCCAGCTTTGTTTTTCTTTCTCAGGATTTCTTTGGCTATTTGGGGTTTATTTGTGGTTCCATATAAATTTTAGGATTATTTGTTCTAGTGTTGTGAAAAGTGCTGCTAGTATTTTGATAAGGATTGCAGTAAATCTGTAGATTGATTTGGGTAAGTAGTATGGAAATTTTAACAGTATTAATTTTTCCAATCCATTTGTATGGAATATCTTTCCATTTGTTTGTCATCTTCAATTTCTTTCATCAGTGTATTATATTTTTTCAGAGTACAAGCTGTTCACTTCTTTAGTTAAGTTATTCTTAGTTATTTTATTCTTTCTGGTGTAATTGTAAATGAGATAGTTTCCTTAATTTCTCTCTCTGCTGCTTCGTTATTAGTGTATAGAAATAGTACTGATTTTTGGGTATTGATTTTGTATCCTGTCAGTTTAGCGAATTCGTTTATTACTTCTAGTAACTTTTTGATGGAGGCTTTAGAAATTTCTGTGTATAGTATCATGTCTTCTGCAAGTCGTGACAGTCTAATTTCTTCTTTACCAATATGGATGCCGCTGCTGCTGCCTCCTCCTCTTCTTCTTCTTCTTCTTCTCCTCCTCCTCCTCCTCCTCCTCCTCCTCCTCCTCTTCCGCTTCCTCCTCCTCCTCCTCCTCCTCCTCCTTCTTTTCCCTCTCTCTCTCTCTCTCTCTCTCTCTCTCTCTCTCTTTTTGTCTGATTGCTGTGGCTAGGACTTCTACTACTATGTTGAATAAAAGTGGTGAGAAGGGACATCCTTGTCTTGTTCCTTCCCGACCTTAGATTTTCACCATTGAATATTATGTTAGTTGCGGGTTTTTCATAAATGGCCTTTATTATATGAGGTATGTTCCCTCTAACCCTAGTTTGCTGAGAGTTTTTATCACAAATGGATGTTGTACTTCGTTAAATGCTTTTTCTACATCAATTGATCGTATGATTTTTGTTTTTCATTTTGTTGATGTGGTATATGACATCAGTTGATTCCAAAGTCACTTTTTTAATGCTCTCAGTGTGACGTTTTATTATAATCGATGTCAAATACATTTATTACTACTCTTTTCCATATTGTCAGTGTCAGGTAACAAATTGCATCAAAAATGAGTCTAAGTTCACCACACAGAGCAGTCAACTTCTTCAAAACAATTATAAAGGTACATATTATTGAGGTCTCAGAAAACCAGCACATCTGCAGGCCAATCTGCAAGTGTTTTATAAAGTTTAAATATTGACGTGTTTCTTTCTTGCCTGGAATTTTGAGCTGATGATGTGCTCAGAGGAGGGAGCTTCCTTGAAAAGTGTCTAGTTCATGCTGTCTACAGGTGGAGGGGGTTCTGTCCAGGGAGAACAGAGAGCTTCATTCTCGTTCTGTTCATATCCATTCATGAGCTGAGGTTATCTTCTCTGCAGGTAGGGACTGAGCGTTAGTTATCCTCATGTGTCCTATGACTTGTTTTTCCTATGATGTGTTCAGTGATTTGACTATAGATTTGTCTTGCCTCAAAACAACCCTAGGTATTTATGCTAAGGAGGTCTTCCTCTTATTGTAAAAATTTTTTTTTTTTTCAACGTTTTTTTATTTATTTTTTTTGGGACAGAGAGAGACACAGCATGAACGGGGAAGGGGCAGAGAGAGAGAGGGAGACACAGAATCGGAAACAGGCTCCAGGCTCTGAGCCATCAGCCCAGAGCCTGACGCGGGGCTCAAACTCACAGACCGCGAGATCGTGACCTGGCTGAAGTCGGACGCTTAACCGACTGCGCCACCCAGGCGCCCCAGGTCTTCCTCTTATTGTAAAGCTTGCAGCATTGGTATCTGAAACTAGACCTGTTAGTTTCTATTTGATCATAATTGGACCGTCATACATGCTTTTTCTTATTTCTCCAGCACAGACCATCAGCACATGATGATACACAATATGTGATATCACTGTATTCACCAGGATACTAAAGTTAAGCAATTATCTTTAATGTCTAACGCTAAATTTGCTTGCCAACAACTCATTTCCTCTCCTTATTTCAGTTGATAGATAATATGGGCTATCAGAAGAAGTTTATTAGGTAGATACAGCTGAGCTAGAAGATCAGGAAAAAACCTAACATAATAAGACTTCTGCATAATTCTCTTTTTGTGTAAGATATGGAACTTATGTTGATCCCTTTCAAAATATAGCAGTCATATTCTGTTCTTCTTTCAACCATTAAAAATACACAAAAGGAAAAAAAATACCAATGATGTGTTTGTAGGCTCTTAGAGTATAAATTTAAAGCAGGTAATTCTTTTCTTTTATGCTTTAATTTAATTTTTTAATTATTTTTCAATATAATTTATTGTCAAATTTGTTTCCATACAACACCCAGTGCTCATCCCAAGTGCCCTCCTCAATGCCCATCACCCACTCTCCCCTCTCCCCCAACCCCCGTCAACCCTTAGTTTGTTCTCAGTCCTTAAGAGTCTCTTAGGGTTTGCATCCCTCCCTCTCTGTAACTTTTCCCCCCACTCCCCCACCCATGGCCTTCTGTTAAGTTTCTCAAGATGCACATATAGTGAAAATATATGGTATCTGTCTTTCTCTGCGTAGCTTATTTCACTTAGCATAATACCCTCCAGTTCCATCCACATTGCTGCAAAAGGCCAGATTTCATTCTTTCTCATTGCCAAATAGTATTCCACTGTATATATAAACCACATCTTCTTTATCCATTCATCAGTTGATGGACATTTAGGTTCTTTCCATAATTTGGCTATTGTTGAAAGTGCTGCTATAAACATTGGGGTACAAGTGCCCCTATGCATCAGCACTCCTGTACCACTTAGGTAAATTCCTAGCAGTGCTATTGCTGGGTCATAGTGTAGTTCTATTTTTAATTTTTTGAGGAAAGTCCACACTGTTTTCCAGATTCGGCGGCACCAGTTTGCATTCTCACCAGCAGTGCAAGAGGGTTCCCATTTTGCCACGTCCTCACCAGTACCTATAGTCTACTGATTTGTTCATTTTAGCCATTCTGACGAGTGTGAGGTGGTATCTCAGTGTGGTTTTGATTTGTATTTCTCTGATGATGAGTGAAGTTGAGCATCTTTTCATGTGTATGTTGGCCATCTGGATGTCTTCTTTGAAAAAGTGTCTACTCATGTCTTCTGCCCATTTCTTCACTGGATTATTTGTTTTTTGGGTGTGGAGTTTGGTGAGTTCTTTATAGATTTTGGATACTAACCCTTTATCTGATATGTCATTTGAAAATGTCTTATTCCATTCTTTATTTTTTTTTTAATATATGAAATTTATTGTCAAATTGGTTGCCATACAACACCCAGTGCTCATCCCAAAAGGTGCCCTCCTCAATACCCATCACCCACCCTCCCCTCCCTACCACCCCCATCAACCCTCAGTTTGTTCTCAGTTTTTAACAGTCTCTTATGCTTTGGCTCTCTCCCACTCTAACCTCTTTTTTTTTTTTTTTTTTTCCTTCCCCTCCCCCATGGGTTTCTGTTAAGTTTCTCAGGATCCACATAAGAGTGAAACCATATGGTATCTGTCTTTCTCTGTATGACTTATTTCACTTAGCATCACACTCTCCAGTTCCATCCACGTTGCTACAAAAGGCCATATTTCATTTTTTCTCATTGCCACGTAGTATTCCATTGTGTATATAAACCACAATTTCTTTATCCATTCATCAGTTGATGGACATTTAGGCTCTTTCCATAATTTGGCTATTGTTGAGAGTGCTGCTATAAACATTGGGGTACAAGTGCCCCTATGCATCAGTACTCCTGTATCCCTTGGATAAATTCCTAGCAGTGCTATTGCTGGGTCATAGGGTAGGTCTATTTTTAATTTTCTGAGGAACCTCCACACTGCTTTCCAGAGCGGCTGCACCAATTTGCATTCCCATCAACAGTGCAAGAGGGTTCCCGTTTCTCCACATCCTCTCCAGCATCTATAGTCTCCTGATTTGTTCATTTTGGCCACTCTGACTGGCGTGAGGTGATACCTGAGTGTGGTTTTGATTTGTATTTCCCTGATAAGGAGCGACGTTGAACATCTTTTCATGTGCCTGTTGGCCATCCGGATGTCTTCTTTAGAGAAGTGTCTATTCATGTTTTCTGCCCATTTCTTCACTGGGTTATTTGTTTTTTGGGTGTGGAGTTTGGTGAGCTCTTTATAGATTTTGGATACTAGCCCTTTGTCCGATATGTCATTTGCAAATATCTTTTCCCATTCCGTTGGTTGCCTTTTGGTTTTGTTGGTTGTTTCCTTTGCTGTGCAGAAACTTTTTATCTTCATAAGGTCCCAGTAATTCACTTTTGCTTTTAATTCCCTTGCCTTTGGGGATGTGTCGAGTAAGAGATTGCTACGGCTGAGGTCAGAGAGGTCTTTTCCTGCTTTCTCCTCTAAGGTTTTGATGGTTTCCTGTCTCACATTCAGGTCCTTTATCCATTTTGAGTTTATTTTTGTGAATGGTGTGAGAAAGTGGTCTAGTTTCAACCTTCTGCATGTTGCTGTCCAGTTCTCCCAGCACCATTTGTTAAAGAGACTGTCTTTTTTCCATTGGATGTTCTTTCCTGCTTTGTCAAAGATGAGTTGGCCATACGTTTGTGGGTCTAGTTCTGGGGTTTCTATTCTATTCCATTGGTCTATGTGTCTGTTTTTGTGCCATCTTATTCCATTCTGATGGTTGCGTTTTAGTTTTGTTGGTTGTTTCTTTTGCTGTGCAGAAGCTTTTTATCTCGATGAGGTCCCAATAGTTCATTTTTTGCTTTTAATTCCCTTGCCTTTGGAGATGTGTCGGGTAAGAAATTGCTGCAGCTGAGGTCAAAGAGGTTTTTTCCTAAAGCAGATAATTCTAAATGAAGGATGTTATGGGACATAAAACACCAAATTCACACTTAGCCCTTATCCATGTGTGACCTCGGATTTATCACTCAAATATTTGAGTGCATTGTCATAGCGTATTATTATTAGTAAGGGACAGGGAGCATGTTTTCATCATGATTATTTCTTCTGCTGGATCTGTTTGGCAGATGATAGATTGTAAGTGTTTGGTTGTATCTTGTCTTTGCAGCTCTCTTTCTAAACAAAAACACACACATTTCCACTAAGGATGTTTAATTAAGATAGTATGTTCTAAATAGACTAAATTTAAAGTACTGCTTCATGAGCCTTAGTCATTGTAAGTACATCCTTAGCCCCAGCAGGATGCAGACCATGTGGTCTATTTCTTTTATATGTTCATAGAGAATGTTGGTTAGAAGCTTTGCCCAGAATTGCTGGCTCACTCAGAAATGGGGGCTCCCTAGAATACAAATTAGGAGAGCAGAGTATGAGTGCCACCCTCCATTCTGTAGGCCGATTCTAGAACCTTTTCATTCCTCAATCGCTTTGAAATCATGATGGTAAACCCTTGATTTGCTTCACATGCTGACTTGATGTGGAAATGCTCTTTATATTGTATCATTCTGTCCCCAAAACAGGTTTTCTCCTTTTTATAGTGTCACTGCATGCTGCCCAACAGAACTCCAGGGAAGGGACTCATGATTTCACTTCTTCCTCATGTGTGAGGATCACTGCATTTGGCCTTGTTTCCATGTTTGTCCAGCCCCGTGAGTTTTGCTTAGCAAAGCAAGAGGAGTATTTGAGGGTAGTCTAGGACTATAAAGCTGATACCACGTGCTAAAGTGAATACTCTTTGCTAATTATGGTGTTTAAGTGTATTTTAGAGGAGGGAGAGGGGATCAGTTAAAAAATAATTGGAAAACATTAGTGATTAATAAGTTTTCTGTCATTGGATGAATATTGTTTAAAAAAATTTTTTTTTAGCGGTTATTTTTATTTTTGAGACAGAGAGAGCCAGAGCATGAATGGGGGAGGGTCAGAGACAGGGAGACACAGAATCTGAAGCAGGCTCCAGGCTCTGAGCTGTCAGCACAGAGCCCGACGCGGGGCTCGAACTCACGGACCGCGAGATCATGACCTGAGCCGAAGTCGGCCGCTCAACCGACTGAGACACCCAGGTGGCCCGGAGGAATGTTATTTTTGACATGAAAATAACAAATACAGAAAAACAAATAATGCAAGTTAGAAGAAAACAAAACTTAGGAATTCTAGAAAGTAGAGTCTTAAATATTACCTAGTTGATGTCATTAAAATCCACTGAATGTAAAACAAAAAATAAAAACAAAAATGAAAACTTGATGGACAAAGATATTTTAATCTATGATCACCATATATCATAATTTTTCTAATGCTTTTAGATTAGAGGTACATTCTTAGGATTCCATTGATTACTTATCATTTCCTTCCTGTCAGTTGAACCAAATTTTTACTTATCCTAGTTAAGAGTACAGAACCTTTGAAATGAATCTTGATTAAAAAAATAATAATAGGTCATATTTACTGGGCACTGTGTTAAGTCTGTTAAAAAATTATTTCAACTTAATTCTTACACCAATCATATGAGGCAATGAAGATGATTATTTCTAGTTATAGATGATGAAACTGAGGCTTAAGAGAAATTGAGTAGCTTCTTTGAAGCTATAGTTTGAACAATGGTAGCATCAGGAAGGGCACCAAGACATTTGGCTTCCATAGCTTAAAGTTATGTTGCTGTACCATGCTTTGTCCCCAGGTGTATTTTGTGAACTCTAGAGGTATATTGCATGTATTTTCAGTGGAAAAGAATGGGCAGAAAATGAAAGAATTGCTTATGGGTGTACTCTTCTAGATTTCTTCAGGCTGTATGTTAGATATGTAATTTATATGATCTGTGAGATGAGTCTTCCTTAGATGAAGATAGTGTGCACTTGGGTAAAACTCCTAACGTCCCTGGTCCTACCTTTCCTAATTGATGAAATGACAGTTAGAGACTGGGCTTGAAAGATAGAAAGACTGTTCCTCTCACTGGGTCTTTCCTTTGGGTCCAGGGCAGGAGGGAGGTAAAAGGGAGAGCCTGAGAAAATTGACCCTTCTCCTGCCCATGCACCTAGAGTCATAAATACACCGGAGACTACTTCTTATGTACCTTCTAATGTATCTGTGCTAGAGAGAATGATTTTATTGGCCTTTGGGAATTTTCTCAAGTTTTAGTGTCGCTGCAGCTACAAGGGGAGTGTTGCTTAGGCAGTGGGGGAACCTGGGTCTTCATTTGCCTGTGCTTCCCATTTGCATTTCCTTGATAAGTAGTCCTGGGCTGCATGCACTCCTGAAGGGTCATCCATGGCTGACTATGTGGCCTTGGCTCTGGAGGGTACTGCCTGCTAGGAGGTGGCACCCCCACCAGCCCCTGTCATGCTCACCTGCAGTTTTTCATAACTTGTTCATTAAGCAAATAGCTTTTTGGCAAACTGACTTAGAGATGCTTTGCACCTAGTAAGAGCTCAGTAAATATTGTTGATTAAATAATGAATGAAACTATGAAGTAAAATGAAGCTTTGAATAGCTGAACACTTGAGAAAGTTATACTTACCCATATTCCAGGACCAATTACTTTCATTTTTTGGTGTGACCAACATGTCTTGGTCTAGTATAGATGTATTGACCAAGGAGGGATGTGAGGGGATCCAGAGTCACAGGGCACCCTGAATTGTGTGTGGTAGTGGGTGCGGAAGGGAGTGCCAGAGGGAACCTGGGACTCTGTGTCCACCTCCTAGCCAGCCAGTTTGCACAGGTAAGAAGTAAGCTTAAGTTCAGAAGGCTTTATGTCAGTTCAGTCTCCCCAATTTAGATTCAGGGCATCTCATGTAGTAGGCTAGTGTGTCCCAATTAAATCCCTAGTCATCAACTGTGAGAAGATAAACAGAAGTCCATGTCTCTGTCTGCTGCCTGTGCCGCGGTCAAATCACATTCCCTGGTTAGGAAGAGGGTTCAGTACAGTGCGGCTAGAGTGCAGGTTCTAGAAAAAGTAAAAACTTTTCATGTTCCTACAACAATCATTTGACTCTTTAATAAACTGAACTCACATCTCCTGTTTTTGTAGAATAACGGAGACACCTTGTTTAGCTTTGCAATCTTAGAGTCTCATGTTATACTGACTGAGCCAGCCAGGTGCCATTTGTTTATTTTGCTTTGTAATCTTGACTATTTCACATATTTGTGACACATATTTCCATGTCATTAATCTTTGTAATGGCGTAATTTAAGATATTTGTTGTGAAGATTTAATCATATATACTGGCGGAGGTATGATGAGCCCACGTACCCATCACCCAACTTCAATAGTTATCAATGCCATGATGGTTTTATCTGCCTCCCTCAGACTCACTTTCTCATGGGAAAATTTGAAACCAATAGCAGGCATCATGTTAGTTTAATTTCAAATACTTCAGGATGTGTCTCAAAAAGGGACTTTTTAATATGCTATAATGCCATTATTATACTGAATGCAAATAGAATTTGTTGCCTAATTTTTCTGGTAGCCAGTCCATTTTCAGAACTCTCTGATACCTTAGATTAAAAGTTATGTCCAATATGACACATGATTCAGTCCTCTTCTCTTTTTGTCCCAGGGGTTGGGAATAGCATGTGTGCTAGATGGGCAATACTGTATACTTTCTAAACCCATGTCAGGAGGTTCACTGTGTCTGCCTGCTTTAATTTTATTGAGGCTGTGAATGATTCATGGGTTTGGGGGTGGCAGCTTGATTCCTTCTTTGCAAGTTTTTCACTTTGGCTTTTTCTCTAATGGGTTTCCCATCCATTTGCTATTAATTAAGTGACCATTGGGGAATGCAAAAGGACTTAATTAGAGATCGCATCATGGTGATTTTTTAATTTTGTCATTTTTTTGTACCTTTTGGCTAGAACTTTTCTATATTGAAAACTTTTCTTTGTTCACTAGATGTCATATTACCTTGAAATACAGTTCATACTGGAAATGTTTCTTTTATTTCCCATTAATTCTCTGTTATCAGTGATGATTGGTGCCCTAGAATTCTCCAGAGATACCTATTTTTATTTTCTTATTCCTTTTCATATACTCAATATGTTTAAATTCATTGAGTTATTATTTTTTCTATAATAGCATGATTTTAATGGCTACATATTTAGCCATGTACATAAAGCCATCTGTTTTTTAATGCTGTGGTTTTTTTGTCGCACATTTTAATTTCTTTCATTATTTTTTACTATTAATAATCCATTTATTATTGTAGCAGGAGCTGTGCTAAGCACTTTACATGTATTTTGTCATGTAATCTTTACAGTAATCCTGTGATGTAACACTCTTTGGTTATATCAATATTTACCTAGGATTGATTCTCCACAGTTGAATTTTTGGGTCAAGGAGTGAACTTATTTTAAGATCATGGACACACATTGCAAAATTGCTCTGCAAAACTTCTCCTGTTAATGATGTTGCTGCTTTCTGGGTTTCAGCTTACCTTGAGTCCAGGTTGAGGAACAAAAAAATTGACAAACTCATTGCCCATGCCCATGCATACCTGCCTCATGAATTTTTTCCAAGTATGATGTCACTCTGCCATACTCAGTTGATGCAGTGACAAAAAAAATCTGCCCTGGTTTCAAGGAGAGGAGCGTGTATTGGCTGGGTGAGATTACACAGAGCAATAAGAATAAGCATGGAATGAGCAAGGACATGTTGAGTAGAGAAAGCAGTAAAGGGGACTTGAGAGACAGTGGCCGATCCAGAAAAGAAAGTATGGTATCATAGAGATGATAGCAAAGAATTCTAAGAGGTAAGAGTGAGTCAACGATGAAACTTTTCTGAGAGATTAAGAAACTGAGTAAGATGAAGATAAATATTATTGATACGGTGTTGGCTACCAGTTTCTATTGTATGGTGGGGATAGAAGTCAAACTGATGTCTCAAATTAGGGTGGGCTGAGCCAGGAGTGAGGGGCTAGAGGTAGTAAGTGTAGGTAATTTTGGTCAGTAGTTTTGATGTGAAGGGAAATCAAGAAATGGGACAGTAGTGGGGGGGTAAGGAGTGATGTGGGCTAAGGGAGATTTTTGTTTTAAATTAAGTATGTTTGTGTGATCTAGAAATGTCCACTAAAGATGGAAATGTTCCTTATTCAGGAGAGAGAAGGAATAGTGAAAGAAGTGAATTCCAGACCATGCCTTAAGGAATTCGATCTAGAACACTGAGGGGAAGAACTTGCTTTTGTTTGGAGCAGGGCCTTCTTCCTCTACGAGGAAGGCAGAGAAGGGTATCAGTGTAGGTGTTTTTGCATATTCACAGTTTCTCTTGGTTTCTTCCATTTTCTCAGTGAATTATTTGAGAAGATCATTAGCTCATCATTGAAAGGGCTGGGTTGGGGCACTTGGGTGACTTAGTTGGTCACTTGGTTGAACGTCCAACTTCAGCTCAGGTCATGATCTCGCAGTTTGTGGGTTCAGTCCCCACATCAGGCTCTGTGCTGAGAGCTCAGAGCCTGGAGCCTGCTCAGATTCTGTGTCTCCCTCTCTCTCTGCCCTTCCCTAATCATGCTCTGTCTCTCTGTCACTCAAAAATAAGTAAACTTTAAGAAAATTAAAAAAAGAAAAGACTGGGTTAAGGGGGGAGAAAATGTATATGATTGTATTGGAGACTATATGCTTAGATGTGAATGCAGAGCAGTGTTGGGCCTAATTGAGGTTTATAGGCATGATAATAAAGTGAAAGCACACAATGGGTGAATGTCTTTCCTTCACAGTGACCAGTTGCTCTGGTTCAGGCAAAGAAAAGGTGGATGTCTAGAATGGAACAAATTGGGGTTTGGGAATTTTACTGGCTACCATGGGGGAGAGGGGCAGGGGAGCTGCAGTGTTTGAATGATACAATTACAGTGGTGGGACATGGAATTTAAGCAGGTGAGGAAGGGAGTGATGGATTGTGTGACAGTGGCAGGGATGATAGACTCAAGATCCCTGTGGAGGATGGGCCCTCAGAAGGGGTTCTAGAATATGAGTTGAAAGGATAGAAGGCAGTGGCCAAGGATTAGATGTTCCTTCCAGACATTTGTACATATATTGCTTAATTTATGATCAAAACATTAATTGAGCAACTACATGTCAGGTCTTTCTTGAGATACTGGGTAAAAGGTGGTAACCAAACAATGGAGTCTGCTAAAGTGGAGTTTACTTTCCAGGAGGAAGAGACAGATCCCAGACTCACAAAAATTCAAGAGCTGAGATCTCTGAAGAATAAAGAGGGATAATGTGAAAAAGAGTGACTGACAATGCTATTTGAGAAATGGAGGGTCAGGAAGTTATGTCAGTGGAAAAGACAACTGAGCAGAGGCCTGAATAAGATGAAACAGTGAGTCATTCAAGTATGTTGGAAAGAGTGTTCTAGTACAAAAGTCTCTGAGGTAAGCATGAGCTCTGTGTGCTAAAGAGGAGGAGGCATGTAGGTCAGAGTGCCCTCAGGGAGAACAGGAAAAGGTGACAGGAGGGGAAGGGCCTCTTGAGTCATGGTGACAGTTGGGTTTTTGTCTGAGGTTGATAGGAAGCCATGGAGGGCTGGAGTAAAGTTTGAAATTGGTCTTCTGAATGGGTTGCCTGTGTGGGGGAAGAGAAAGCACTGACTAGAGGCAAGGATTCAAGATCTCAGATGAGTTTTCTCCCTGGGTGTTGGTTTGATCTCCATGTGGATGTCAGAATCACTGACAAGAGTAGAGGTGGAAAACAGAGCAGTTGAGTCAGGAGGTAAAGTATTCAGTGAATGGCAGGGAGGGGATCAGGAATGACAAGAAGTCAGTGGATGGAAGAAAGGAGAAGGATGACAGCTGGTCTAGCCAGTGACCGGTCTAGCCATGCTGATGGTTTTGGAGAATAAATCACTTGAAATTACTAATGGGGATCAAGGAAGTCACTCACTCGCTTCCTACCCCTAATATATGTGCGATTTGATACAAAATGTGTCCGTGTGAGAGGGCTGCTGGAGAAGGACTCACGTGGCAGCCAGGTTACTTTCCATGCAATCAGGTGAGGTTCCCTTCAGAGAGGCTGAGGCAGGGATTCTCAAGCTGGGGTGATTTTGCTAGCTGGGGGACATGTGGCAATGTCTGAAGACACTTGGCGTCTTACAATGGGAGGTGCAATGGTTATGCTGCATCTATTGAGTAATAGTGAGGGATGCTGCCTACATCCTACAATGCACAGGACAGCACAGGACAGAGAATTATCCATCCCAAGGTGTCCGTGGAGTTGTGGTTGAGAAGCCCTGGATGAAGGCTTGAGGGTTGTGTTTGTTCATCATGGAGCTGAAGTTCCAGGGAGGAACTTCCACATTATTCCATACCCTTTTTGATAATTTTTGGCTTGATACACATACACATTTACTCACTCCCACTTAAATACTCTCATATATGGAAGGTCCTATCTCCCTTACTTTCTGTCATACAAAGTTTCTGAGTTACAGGAAAGAACCACTTCATTTTCTGGCTGTTTTCAGTCATAAGATATGTAAAATGGGAATAGGAAAGAGACATCAAAATTGTATGATTAGCCTCCTGACATACATTTATACATTTGAAATTTAGTTGTTCTAACAAGTACAGACCTGTGCCTGGTTTTGCATAGCCCTAAGCTAAGAATGCTTTTTACATTTTAAAGCTGTTCAAAATGAAAATGAAGAAGAATATGCAGCAGAGACCTTATGTGGCCCTCAAAGCCTAAAATATTTATTGTTTGATCCTTTATAGAAAGAGTTTGCTGATCTCTGGTATAGAGGTATTTCCTTCCCAGTTCTGACTATGATAGGAACAAGTGTTTGTCACAGAATCATAGCATTGCATTTATTCGGAAACCCTAAAAATATTTATTAATGCTTCTTATGTGTGAGAGGCCATATTTGCAGGATATATGCTGGCTGTCAGGGAGTTTATTTTAGTGAGAGGTGTAGATGTTAAATAAGTACACACATGATTAAAATAATTAATTACACAAAGAACTAAGAAAGGCGCCAAAAGAGTATGGAAGGGGGTCACTGAAGGCTTTTTTGAATAAGCAATTTTAATCTAAATTTGCAGAATGAATCCGCTAATTACAGGGAGGGGCAGGAGCAGGGCAAGAACTGAGGGAGCAGTTGTAGCCCTGGGAGGGATGCTGGAAATCTTCTGTGTCTATCATAGTTGACTAATGCAGGAATCAGCTGAATGCATTTCTAAAGGGTAATAAAGTAGAGAGTGAGTGGTATTAGAAAGGATTAGGCACCTCCAGCCACTGTGTTCTCCCAGATGAGGCTGAGGTATAGCTGGGATTGAGAACCGTGGCACCAGGAGGAACCCAGCCCTCTTGGTCCTCGGCCAGTGTCCTGTTCTTGTGTCTGTCTTCTCTGGTCTCTTGTAGGAAAATAAGAGCTGAAGTTTGCACCTGCCATAGAGCTATGGTTCTGAGGATCATATGAAAAAAATTTGTCTGACATATTTGCTGGCTCTTTTCTTGGGGGTTGGGGCCTTTCCCTGCCTCCTGTGTCCTCATTCTCTGCCCTTCTCTATTGCCATGCCAGAGACCATGAATGTCAGTCACTGACATTTCTTAGTCCACTTGGTGGTTGCTAACTGCTCCCTCAGGGAGCCATTAGCAGGGTAAATGAAGAGAGGAAGGAGGGTTACCAATGATAATCCCAAAGGCTGGGCACTTCTTTAGGTGGAAATATACTTCTTCAGGTGGGCCATCATGTGGCGTATCCTCTTTTGGGGCAGGAGATATTTTGGGGGGTGGGAGAGCAAACCAGAGCCACCTTCTCCCATGTGGTATCCCAGTCCTCAGACTATGGAGTTTTCTGTGTGTTTGAGAAGCTGCTGTCTGTGCACTTCAGTGGCCTTGGCAACAGTGATGCTCACTGGTTGTGTTTTTCCAGGCTTCACTCCTCTGGGAGGGTTCCGAGCCAGGTGACATGCCAGTGCTCCTGACTGTATTTCATCTGCAGGGCGAACTCTGCTGGAGAAGCTGTTCAGTCAACAAGAGAACGGGCCTCCAGAAGAAGCAGAGAAGTTTTGCTCCCGGATCATTGCCATGGGTCTTCTACTTCCTTTCAGTGACTGCTTCAGGGAACCATGTGATCAGAACGCCCAATCAAGTTCAGCTCCATTTGATGTAAGTAAGAACATTTACTTCTGTCTGCGAGGCAGATTGGAGTTAAAATAGCAGCTGTGATGTGCGTCTGCCCAGTCACCCCACACTTTAAATACCAACATGTGATGCAAGTCATCCTTCCCTCAGCCACTCAGCAGCTCAGCATGTCTATTTAATTTCTACACTTTCCTTCCTCACTTAAGTAATCCTAAGTATATTTGTCAAACCTCCTTTTCTTAACAGATGGTCACTCTTGACAGTTTTCTAACCTGCTTTAATCGGTGATGATTTTCAAGTGGCTCTGAGTCAGGACTGCCCACTTGGCTGTCATGGACATTACTTCACAAGCAGTACCAAAGGGCCAGAGCTTTGTTCCCAGGGGGCTGCAGGTTTCCATGGGTGCCTAGAACGCTATTTCAGTGTGTTCACAGCTCATCTATTTACTAACCCTTGATATGAAGCAGCATTGTCTGCTTTCTCCCCAGCTCCCATTCACCAAGAGCATTCATACTGTGAAACAGTAATCGAAAAGGCATATTCATAATTCCTAATGAATATCAATCAGCACAGCTGGATTATCATTTTCAAGCCAGGTGTTGCTAATGTTTCTCAGGTATGTGGTACATGTGTGACATTGGTAGTTGTATTGAGTTGCGTCTAAAACCCAGATATATGAGAATGCTCCTGTATGATTTTCTCATAAGAAAATTGAAGGTCTGGTTGGCTCACTTGTGCAGAGCCCAGTATTTGTGAGGCAGAGTAATGGGTTCTCGTCCATATGGGTTCGTTACAGTTGTTTCCTTACTTCCAACTACACCCTTCTTCTGTGCCTTTAGTATACATGCTATTGACCAGTGAATGAAATAATGGTGACTTTTGAAAGGCAATGAAAATGAGCCCTGATCAAGATGTGACAGTAAATAATAAAATGTCTATATGTCTTGCATTTCTTCTTTCTCTTCTTCATACATTATAAACTATGTTCTTCCTTGATCTCCCTTCAGTATTAGGGAAATAAATCACGTAAAGTATCGTGAGATCTTCTTGACACTTTCCATGTGAAAGAAGGCTTCTCAGGATGTGCTGTGACTTGTGAATCTTGCTTCTTAAGATCTTTTTATTTAATTATTTTTGAAAATGGCACTAGCTAATTATTTCTAGGTAGATCTTTTTATTCTATGGGAAGAATTGGATAATTTAAAATTTTCCTTCCTTCTTTTTTCTTTTTTTTTTTTTTGATGAGAGAATTGTGTTATGATAGAAACTGAACACCTGGGGACTGTGTAGCTAAAAGTGTGCAGAGAGCTGTGTTCTAGAAAATACATAAATTTGCACGTTGGGATTAAAATAAATGTGGCACAAAGGCAAACCCTGGCCATGTCTAAAGCTTGCCTTTTGATTGGAACTACCCCCAAAATGACTGCATTATCCTCTTAAAGTTTAGAGGTAAACAGTCTTCTCATTCAATAAATGTGGAATTGGAATAAACTGAAAAGAATAGGATTATTCTATACCTCCTTTTTTTCTTTCTTAATCACTGAACTGACTGCTGCTTTTTTGTAATGTTTATTTATTTTGAGACAGAGGGAGTGTGCAAGCTCCGTGGAGCCCAATGTGGGGCTTGACTCAGGGCTTGATTGCACAAACTGTGAGATAATGACCTGAGCTGAAATCAAGAGTCGGTCCCTTAACTGACTGAAACACCCAGGTGCCCCTGAACTGGCTGCTTCTCATCTTCCACCTCCCTCCATTCCTGTGTTAGAGTAGTAACCCCTCTCATGATTGTCTGTTTGGAGGACAGCTGGGTATGGCAAAGAGAGGGAAAAGCAAACAAATAAAATCCCTTAATATGGTAGAAAGTAATTTCCTCAGAATAAGAATTTCTTTCCCTCAACTTTCTGTGATTGTATTTTCTCCTTTATTTGTTGGCTCTGTAGAACATCTCTACTCCCCCTGCCAAACTAAACACAAAACAAATAAGAATTTAAAGTCACTTTAGTGAGAAATGTTATTCCATGTACTTAAACAGAAGTTCAGTCACACAACTGTGCATTTCCTGTATGCACAGTCAAGGATTTTCTTCAAAACTCAACAGAGGTAACAATATAGGGAATTATGTAGACTGAGGTATTAGTGGGGAAATGGAGAGGAAGGCACTTATCTGTGTGCGGAGAAATTTCTGATAATTAGTTTCTTTGATGATTTCCAGAAAATTGCTGTTGGGAGGATTTCTAACCAACAATTCTCTTGGGGGAAAGTAGCCCTTCGAGACTGATCACCATGTGGGAATAAATTCATAACTGGCACTATTCCTAACCCAACTTTGATCCCTTCCCTAAGAACATCCGATTCCCTCCTTTTCCTCCTCTTGCCATTTATACACATAATTAGAGCAGTAAAGAGTTTTGACTTAGGGATCTCACTGATATGGTTTGTGGATTAGCTTTCTTCATTCAACCTTTTTGATTTTAGCCCCATGTTATATTATACATTTTTTAGGGCCTAACATTTTGCTTTAGAAATGCTATAAATAATATGAAAAGACTTCACATAAGTTTCAAGAACACTAAAAGGTAAAGAGCTTTGAGTGATAATGTTAATTCATTCACAGATGCTTACCAAATACATTCTATATGCCAGGGAGTGCTTTAGTCTCCATAGATACGTCACTGAGGAAGAGAAGTAGGATTTCTGTTCTCCTGAAATTTATATCCTCTTCATGGTGGGGAGAGACACATAAAAGACAAAACAAAACAACAAGTAAAAGCATAGGTCATGAATTTACATCAGATTCTAGTAAATGCTATAAAGGAAATAAACCCTAGTAACACGATAGGGTGAATGAGGGTGGGGTAGGGTGAGTGTAGGGGAAGCCTCACTAAGGATTCCTGATGGGAGGTCTGAGGGAAGATCATTCCAGGAAGCTCACCTGATAAGTACAGAGGGTCTAGGGAGAGTATAAGCATGACCTAAGCACACAGCCTGAGCACCTGCATGGGTGAAGTTTAATGAGTTGAGGATAGAAAGGACTCAGGGTCAGAATGTGCAGGGTCCTGAAAGCCATGGAAGGAAAATAGATTTTTATTTAAGTAGGAGCTTTGGGAAGGTTTTATGCAGGGCAAGAACATATTTTACATGAATCATTTATCCTAGTCTTTGGATAATGGAGTATTGGAGGCAGAAGTAGAAGTAGGAAATCCAGGTGGGCTTATTGGAATAGTTGAGTGAGGGATGGTGGTGGTAACTTGGGGTAGGATGGTGGTGAGGGAGTTAGAGAAGAGTCCTTGGGTGTGAGATGGATTCTGTAGGTGGAGCTGATGGGACTTCTGGTAAGTTAGACGTGGGGGCAATGGAAAAAGAAAGTCAACTATAACTTCTTAGTTTTTTATTTTAAGTAGCTGGGTGGATGCTTGTGCCATTTATTAAGATGGAGAAGCCAGGTCTGTTTTAGGAGGAAAATGTTGTAAGGACAGAACTAGTGCTCGTTATATACTTTTCTTGAATAAAATTCTGTTTATTTAGAAAACTAATACTTAGCATATAAGCTGACAAACATTAGCTTTTGCTTTTCACTGGTGGAATGATGTTGATTTTATTAGCTAATCAAAATTAGGGCCATGATATAAAGATATTTCAACCATCAGGTTTGTAGCCCTTTGCATAGCCATGTATTCATAAAACAGAAAGAAAGATGGAGATCCTTTATAGGCCTGATAGCATTGTGCATTATCTTTTTCCATTTCCATTACTAACCTGGGGACCCAGAAACTATCAACTTACTTCTTATTCTCTGACATATCCTCACATTTGCCTTTTGCTTTTTTTTTTTTTTTTGTTACTGTTGTTGGTTTTATATATCCGATAGAATTCTAAGCTAGATCATTTCTGAAGCTAACGAGAGAAAACACATGCATATTACTACTGCTTGGTAGATTGTATTGTTTAATTGTAGATCATGGTATTTTTTTTTTGTGGTGAGGAAAGACTTTTTTCCTTCTGGAGCCTGTTCTAGTCATTTCTCAAGTGTTAGAAAAAAATCTCTCTCCTGAAATGTTTGCCATAAATCCTTAGAAATAGCAAAAACTTCATTATGTCACATCATATATAGTTGACCCTTGAACAATGTGGGGGTTAGGGGCACACCCCCCACACACAGTCAAAACTACACATACAACTTTTGACTTCCCCCAAATTTAACTACTCAGGGCCTACTGTTGATTGGAAGCCTTACTGATAACAAAACTAGTTGATTAACACATGTTTTGTATGTTATATGTATTACATACTGTATTCTTACAATAAAGTAAGCTAGGGAGAAGAAAATGTTATTAAAATCATAAAGAAGGAAAATACATTTACTGTACTATAAAAAAGTATATAAGTGAACCCACATAGTTCAAACCCGAGTTGTTCAAGAATCAGCTGTAACTTGCAGTTTTGGGCCACTGCCCTGCTCCTTGTGGACAAAGAATGCTAGTTCTTAGCCTATGGCTGACCACGGGCTCTGGCTCATTGCCTGTTAGTTGTAGATGGAGGTCATTTTGCAAGAATAGGTTCAGTATGTGGTCCCTCAAGATCCCTTTTCCTTTGAATGCTTTTATTTATATTAGATTTTTCTGAGTCATATTCATTAGCGACTGTTTTCCAGCAAACCACAGTTATCTCACATAGGTCTTCTAGGATTTCTTTAATCATCACTGTGTCAGATATCATGTTGCCTCTGCATCACAAAAAATAAAGCAAGTTTACTTGGCCCAAAGATTTTGGCAGGAGTAAATGATTATACTTGCTCCTTTAGAACTGATTTTAAATGTCTTCCTAGTAGAATATTTTTGGATCCCTGGCTTTTTTGGGTTTGGCAGGTTTTGCTAATTTTGCTAACTATGTAGTAATCCCATGCTTACCAGATGGGCAAGAGCTCCTTGCTATGTGTGTAAATGGATATAAGTTTGAATGAGTTATTAGTGAGGCTAGAATTAAAGAGAAGGAAGACATGAAAATTCAGGCTAAAAAGGCATAAAGAAAACATGATCCTGAACGTGTCAGAAAAATAATTCATCAATCAAAACCAATAATGGTCTCTGCTGAAAAACTAATGAAATACACTCTGCTCACCATCACCAGTAGCTGGAATGAAGACTTAAGTGAACAAATAGAAATGATCATTTCTATTTGAATCCAATTTTTTTCAGAGTAGGAAGAATACTTGGATACTTTTTAGTCAAAGCCACACAAATCTTTTTCTGAGAAGAAATAAAAGCCATGACACATCTTTCAGTTCTAAGAAAATGCACACACACACACACACACACACACACACACACATACATTGCTGTACTTTTGTTTTTGAAACACTGTGTATAGGATTAGGTCTCAGGAAGTTTTTAAGTGTGATATTAAAATTATATTTAATTTTCAGACCATCTTTTTAAATTATTTTAGCTGAACATTTCTTTTCCTTGCAGACTTCCCTCTAATCTCAACGTAGGAGTCAGTAGTAAAACAGAAGATTTCATTTAACAAAATTCATTTTGTAGCCATAGTTTTACATCTGTTCCATTACTCAGGTAATCATTGCCTAAACTAATGAGAAGCAGGGTGACAAGAGTAGATTGAAAATATAATCCTTTCCCTCAGTTTTACTTATTTTAGTCTTTGTTTAATTTTAAGGACTTAAAAGAGGTCTAAGGTACTACATTCACCTGGTTAAAGAAGAGCTCTGCTCCTGGCCCTGGCCTCTCCCACTCTAGTTCTACCCTTGCCTGGCTCTCCTTGTTCTTGTTTTGATGGTTTTAACTTTGATATTTTAAGTTTGCTGATTTGCCTTTGGGCTGTCACAGATTAGGATTTAGGTATTTCCCAACCTTTCCCCTCCCCATTCCTTCCAGTATAGTTAATACTGGTCTTCTAGTTTCCCTTTGATAATTCTGCCTTGAACCTTAAATAATATGGTTCAGATTATTTTGTCGTTTCATTGACTTCGGATGATGTCTCCTGCTGCCCCACCCACCTCACATAATTAGGCTATCTAGTGTCCCTACTTTCTCCTCCACCTGGTCCCAACCTGAGCTTTCTAGCTTCTACCAAGAACACTTTTATCCTTCAGGTATATTTTTAAGGTTAATTGTTTTAAAAAATGTTTATTCATTTATTTTGAAAGGGAGAGAGAGACAGAGAAAGAGAGAGAGAGAGAGAGAGAGAGAGAGAGAGAATCTTAAGCAGTCTTCACGCTGTGAGTGCAGAGCTGGATGTGGGGCTTGACGTGAGATCATGACCTGAGCTAAGTCAAGAGTCCGATGCTTAACAGACTGAGCCACCTAAGCTCCCCTAAGGTTAATTTTTAATTTTATTTTAAAAGTTGAGAAAATGTTTGGACACCCTGTAACTGTTGCCTTGCAGAGGCGATAGTGTGCTCTGATTTCATTTCCTTTTTAATATCCCAATATCACAGCCCCCAGGCCACTCAGATGAGGATGTTTCTGGGGTTAAGTTCCAATGGATTCTGTTATTTTAATAAACAGTCACTTGCTCAAAAGTATCCCGTATTTAGTTCAGTTACATTTGATTTATCCCTTTCTGATATAGGGAGCCCTCATCTAGCACAACAAAGTTTTTGATTGCCTTTTATTTTGTTTTCTTTTGGGAGAAGAAACCTGTATCTATCTATCTATCTGTCTGTCTATCTATCTATCTATCTATCTATCTATCTATCATCTATTTATTTATCATCTTTCTTTTTCTTTCTCTTTCTTTCTTTTTCTATCTATATTCTCAATATCTTTGAGTTTGTACCCTATTCTTACCATTTAATGGAGTTCTTTCAATTTTTCTTGAAGACTACTGCTGTGGTCTGAATATTTGTATACAAAATTCATACTTTGGAATCCTTATGCCTAGTGTGATGGTGTTTGGAGGTGGGGCCTTTGGGAGGTGACCAGATCAGGAGGATGGAGCCCTCATGAATGGGGTTAGTGCTCTTTTAAAAGAGATCCTGCCCAGAGATCTCTCTTTCCACCATGTCAGGATGCAGTGAGAAGGCACCAACTATGAACCAGAAAGAGGGATCTTACTAGATAAGGAACGCTGTTGTTTCCTTGATCTTGGACTTCCAACCTCCATTGTGGGAAATAAATTCTGTTGTTTATAAGCCATCCAAACTATGATATTTGTTATAGCAGCCTGAATGGATTAAGACATCTAATAGCTTCCTCTTTTAATTTAGATCAGGTTCCTGATATATAATTATGACTTCTATTTTTTTTTTTTTTCCAGCTCCTTTTCTCTTGCCCTGCCCCTGGTTATTAGGCGCACAGAAATTAAAGACTATTCTCAACTGATTTACAGCCACTTTAAAGAGAAAAGATATGTAAAGAAATTATTGGACTTTAGTGGTTGCGGTGGGCTCTGTAGTCTGATTGTCCTGGATTTGAATCCTGGATTTCCCGCTTACTCTGTAAACATAGGTGAATGGCTTAGTTTCTCAGTTTGTTTCTTGTAAAATGAGCAGTGATGTGCTGGTTTCTGAGTAAGAGGAAAGCATGAATACAAATAAAGCATTGTGTAGAGGATAGGGCATACAGTAAGTGTTCAATGTATGTTAACTGTCGCCACAGATCATAGTTGCATTTAGAGTTCCAGTGGAGGTATGTACAGTGAAGGGAGCAAAGGAGAGGATTAACTGAGTCTCCTTGGTAGCTCAGGAGATAATCCTTAGGGTGAGACTTGAGGCTGAATTGGAGTTTGCTGTAGGGACCAGCCAGATCAGGATAAGTCTATGTATGAGGCATGCAGATGATTTTGAGTATAAATTGAGAGAATGATAGGTAAAAGGAGGCCAGACATGGAAATATTTATGTCACCTTAGAGATGTTTTTAGTATATATGCTGCTGAAGTGAGCACTCCTTGGGGATGTTTGTAAATAATTTTTGAGTAGTTAAGCTATAACAGATTGCCATTTATAAGAAATCATTCTGGTGGCAGAGTAGAGAATGAAGAAGTTTAAAATTGGTGCTGGGATGATCAGTAAAAATGTCTAAACTGAAACAGGCAGTGTGGAAGGAAAGAGACAGCTATGGGGAATGTTCAGGATTTAGAATTGACAGGACTTGTCATTTTAATTAGATATGGGGAAGTGAAGGAGTAGATGGCTTCTTTGGTTTCGGATTTGCAACTCTAGGTGGATGGTGATACTCTGTCTACAAAGAGGCAGAATACTAAGGAGGGAACACGTTTCACGGAAGATGATAAAACTCTCATGGACATCTAGAATAGAATGTATGATTGTTTGGGACATAATGGTGGCAATTCCTAGAGGGAGAAGGAGCTGCTGTTACTAGCATTACCATAGTTGCATTAAAAATAAGCAGATCTAATAAATTATGATAGAGAGTAATAAATCAAGATTAAAGTTCTCTTTTAAATAATTTTATTTAATTTATTTTTAAAGTTTACATCTAAGTTAGTTAGCATACAGTGCAACAATGATTTCAGGAGTAGGTTCCTTAATGCCCCTTACACATTTAGCCCATCCCCCCTCCCACAACCCCTCCAGCAACCCTCAGTTTGTTCTGCATATTTATAAGTCTCTTCTGTTTTGTCCGCCTCCCTGTTTTTATATTATTTTTGTTTCCCTTCCCTTATGTTCATCTGTTTTTTTATCTTAAAGTCCTCATATGAGTGAAGTGAATGAGATACCACCTCACGCCAGTCAGAATGGCTAACATTAACAACTCAGGCAACAACAGATGTTGGTGAGGATGCGGAGAAAGAGGATCTCTTTTACACTGCTGGTGGGAATGCAAACTGATGCAGACACTCTGGAAAATAGTATAGAAGTTCCTCAAAAAATTAAAAATAGAGCTACCCTATGACCCAGCAATTGCACTACTAGGTATTTATTTGAGGGATACAGGTATGCTGTTTTGAAGGGGCACGTGCACCCCAATGTTTATAGCAGCACTATCAACAGTGGCCAAAGTATGGAAAGAGCCCAAAAGTCCATCAACGGATGAATGGATAAAGAAGATGTGGTATATATATACAATGCAGTATTACTTGGCAATCAAAAAGAATGGAATCTTGCCATTTGCAACTATGTAGTTGGAACTAGAGGGTATTATGCTAAGCGAAATTAGCCAGAGAAAGACAAATATCATAAGATTAAAATTCTTAAGGACAGTGAGAAATAGGTGTAGTGAAAATGGGTTAATGGGAGGCTTTGGCCAGAAGATACTGGTATTCAAGATTTCAGAGATGAAGCTGTTCTACTGATTCCAAAGTCCAGTCTGTGGAGTGGAATGCCCATTGTCTTTGGAATTGAGGCACTGAGGTTGTTGGCTGGGATTTAGTGTCCCACAGGATTGTGGAGGAGTAGGTGTTGAGATGCGGACATGAGACCATGCCAACAGTCCTGGAGGAGTGTAAGGCTGTGTGGAGGTCAGTTAGTTTCTGCAATAAGGAAATCAGATAATGACATTACTGCTTGATATGGGCTTCAAAGGTGCAGAGGATTCTGCACAGGGTGGGCATGGAATATTCTTTAGATGATTATGGAGGGCTAGATTATGAGGCCATGTTATACAAGAGGAATCAGGAACATCTCCTTTTAGTTCAGTCCTTACTTGCTTGATTTATCACATCAGCCTTTTTTTTTTTTTAAATTTTTTTTTCAACGTTTATTTATTTTTGGGACAGAGAGAGACAGAGCATGAACGGGGGAGGGGCAGAGAGAGAGGGAGACAGAATCAGAAACAGGCTCCAGGCTCTGAGCCACCAGCCCAGAGCCTGACGCGGGGCTCGAACTCACGGACCGCGAGATCGTGACCTGGCTGAAGTCGGACGCTTAACCGACTGCGCCACCCAGGCGCCCCTCACATCAGCCTTTTTAATTACCTTCTTGGGTATGCCTGTTACTAGTCACCAGTCCAATCTCCTTGTGCTTTCCTAGGGCTTCTTGGTTTGGGGCCAAGTTCTCTTCCAGATATAGGTGATGATGTATGCGGACATTTTTGGTTGCTACAACTGGGGAGGGCTGCAGCTGGCATCTTCCCTCCCTAACAAAGGACTTTCCAGTACCAAATGCCAATAGTTGAGAAACCCTTTGCTGTACATCCTGCATAAAGCTTTTAGTGGTTTCTCTGTCAACGAAGTACCAGTTCTTTTGACCTCCATGATCTGTCTCCTGCTTGCAACCCTTTCATACATCTCTAGCTCATGACCCACTTCCTTTCTGTTCCTCCAAACTCTGTCCTTCACTATGTTGAAGTGCCATCAGTTTGACAACGATCTATACTTTTTCTCACCTCTGGGGCTCTGTGAGTCCTACTGCTTCTGTTCATATATTATTATTTCCCAATGAAATTCTACTTTTTTTTTTAATAGAATGGGGTTCAGAGTTCCCTATGAGTTATCTTCTTCAACCATCTAAGTCTGAATTTTCTCTCTTAGTAGACCTGACACATGTATTATAATTGTCTATTTACCCTATAAGGCTCCAGTGCAAATTACATTTTACGTGGAGGTGTCTCTGTGATTCATGCAATGCTTTGTCTCTGTGTTTACCATAGAGACACAGAACTCTGGTAAATATGGGCATCAGGTCTCCCCAGAGTGGTTAAGAGCAGACTCTAGTCCTAAACTGGATTACAATCTCATCTACTCCATTTAAGATGTTAGGACATTTACCCAAGGTCACAGATTAAAATTTTTCATGTGTAGTGCTAGTGCCTACCTCTGGAGTTATTTTGAATCTTAAATGAGATCAATAAAGCATTGCACAATTCCTGGCACATAAGTACCCAGTAAATATTAGCAATTACTATTTTTAATTACTATATTTCAAGTTCCTATCGTAGAACCTGTTGTACCCTTTAATAAATGTGCCTTGATTTCATGAGGAAGGCTGTGTAAGGTAGGAACCAGATAATCCAGTAAGTGAATTGTCTTGAATGATCAAGAGTTACCTATATTTAATAATCTTGTAAACACTTGAAGGGAGAGCAGATGGAGGATGGGATGGAATATGGGTTTGCTTAGAAATTAATTGGCTTGATAATTGACTCTGTTGGATCTCTCCTTTTGGGCTTATTGCCATTCTTCTTTCTTAATACATTTGCTACTTATGATTTTACTGCTGCAATTACCATATTTCCCGCCCAATCCTCCCTGCCCACACCTTTCTGGATAGAGTGGAATGGAGATGGAGGGAGTAGGAGAAGGTGTGTGTGTGTGTGTGTGTGTGTGTGTGTGTGTGTGTGTGTCTGCAAACTGTGAAGAGGAACCATCATGTGCACTTGGTGCGGTGACCACTTCATATTGACTGCATGATGTCCCTGGTTCTGAGAAACATTACACTCAAATCTTGGCAGATAACTTACATATTTGCTGCATTAGCCCTCAGTGTTTATGTGTGTGAATGTCTGGCATGCTTTACAGATAATGTGGCATGAATGAATGGCTTTCTGTAACACCTCCCCAAAGAATAAGGACCTCTGTTTCACTCAGCATTCCTAGGATAGAGGAGCCAAAAAGGGCCAGAGATTGGTTTGCTACACAGTTACATTGCTCCTCTCTTTCAAAGAACTCTACCACATGGAATAAGTTTGATTTTTTGGGTTGGATAATTTATTGAAATATTTGAAGGGAATAATCAATAAATATTAAACAGGAAAAAATTTACTTACTATTGTTAGTTTTCTCCAAAAGGCATTTTTTCATTTAACTTTATTTAAGGTTATAAAATAGATTTATTTCGGGTCACTTGGGTGGCTCAGTCAGTTAAGCGCCTGACTTGGGCTCAGGTTATGATCTCATGGTTGGTGAGTTTGAGCCCTACCCCAGGCTCCGTGCAGGCTCTGTGCTGACAGCTCGGAGCCTGGAGCCTGCTTAAGATTCTGTGTCTCCCTCTCTCTCTGTCCCCCCACCTGACTTGCACTCTGTTTCTCTCTCTCTTTCTCTCAACAACAAAAAAATAAAAAATAGATTTATTTCATAAAGAATATAATAAGCAGATATGTATCAAGAAGTTCCTACTTGATTTCTTTCTTTGCAGTCCGTACATTTGTATGGCTTAAAAAATTTTTCTTTGCATTACTAGCCTTTCTTTACCATAGGATTGATTGTGCGTTGGGTCAAATTACATCTGCCATGCTTGTAGCCCTACAGTTTAGTGTGAACTAAAAGGCTTTTAATATATACTTTAAAAATTTTTATTTCTCTTGGGGCACTTGGGTGGCTCAGTTGGTTAAGCGTCTGACTCTTGGTTGCAGCTCAGGTCATGATCTCATGGTTTCATGAGTTCAAACCCCACATTGGGTTCTGTGCTGGCAGCATGGAGCCTGCTTGGGATTCTCTCTCTCTCTCTCTCTCTCTCTCTCTCTCTCTCTCTCTCTCATGATCAAGAGTTACCCCTTTCTCTCTACCGCTTTCCCACTTGTGCTGTCTCTGTCTCTCTCAAATAAATAAATAAACCTTAAAAAATATATTTAAAAAGTGTTATTTCTCTGGACTCCATCATTAAAAAAATATTCTGTCACATTCTTTTTATCCCTACAATTTATAGTGATTTGTCCCTGGTTGCTGCTCAGTGAATGGTTGTATTACTGGATCCTGTAATAATCGGTATCCAAGTTTTATACATTTGAATTTAAGTATGTATATTTTGAGATTATTTTAATTTTTTTATCTGATATGTGATTTAGCAAATTTCTAACACGTTTCTTTTGTGTATTTTAAGAAGGTAAAACAAGTTTGCTTAAAAAAATAAAAAGGAGTCATGAGTTTGAGCCTCACATTGGGCATAGAGGTTCCTTAAAAAAATAAATACATAAAAATAAAAAAATAAATGCCACAGATTTTGTGGCTTAAACAACAGAAATTGGGATACCTGGCTGGCTCAGGCAATAGAGCATGGGATTCTTACTCTTGATGTGAGTTCGAGCCCCACATTGGGTGTCGAGATTACTTAAAAAAAAAGAAGGTTATACAAGTGATTTCTTCTTCCCCCCAATGCTCCCCCACCCACCCCACACCAATCAGGGGGAATTCAAGAGTATTGTTACAAAAGTAGTAAGGGTACTAATTGTTATTTCCTTGCCACAAAGTTTTCTGAACTTAGAAATGTTACCAGTACTTTTGTGGATTTTAGATCAATCCCCAATCATAAAGTTAATTGGAGTTTAGAAAAATCAGTTTCTAAAAATACATTATTGGCAGTCACACTTTTTAAGTCAGCGACCTACTTTCTTCTTCATGATTTGTTTTTTCCTCATTTAAGAGTATTATGCTATTAGGGATATCTGTTTTGGCTTTCACAACTGGTACTTTTTATCACATATTTGGCAAAAAGTGTTGAGTGACTCAGAATTCATTTGGAATATATACGATGGAGTTTTATTAAAATGAGTGACTTAGGCCAACTTTTCTGTCATGATTTTCTTTTCTAATCCTTCTCCTGGATATGCATTGAATATTAACAAGTTCTATTGATGTGACTCACATTTCTCGAGGCCTTTCTTATCTCAAGAGGCAGGAGAAGTATGGAATTATGAATCTATGGTAAACTAAAGGTAACCTGTACTGAGAAAACCTCACCCAACGAGGAATTTAGAGAGTTATTTTTTCTCTTGATTTTCACAGGGCTTTGGATACCTGAAAGAAGATTTTTTCCACTTTTATTACCTTTATTGTTTAGATGAGGGGTTGGCAAAGTTTTTCAAAGTTGGCCAGATAGAAGATATTTTAGGCTTTAGTAAATACTTACAGCCTTTGTCACAAGTACTCAGGTCTGCTGTTGTCACGTGAAAGCAGCCATAGACAGTATATAATGAATACGTTTGGCTGTGTTTCCTAAGAAAACTATTTGCAAAAATGGGCATTTGGCCAAATTTGGCCTGTATAGGCTGTGGTTTGCTGACCCCTGGTCTATACTCAGGTAACATAAAAAGTGAATCTGTTGTGTGACTTTGATTTTTCTATCTCTAACCATGTAAGGTTACTGGCCAGTTACACAATATTTATTGAATTTTTCCACAAAAAACCGCAGATACTCTCTTGTACTTGTTTTCTTACTGTCAAAAGGATGAAAAGACATAGTGACACAGCTGTTTAAAAGGAGAGGTGGTCGTCAAAGAGTTTTGAGATTTAAGTGGTCAGTATGACTGGAGCACAGAGTCCCAGAGTGAGGAGACAGGGGCAGATGAGGCAACTTAAGATGCTGGATAGTATCTGAGTCATTTATGAAAGCTTCTGGAAGGATGCTTAGGAATTGAAAGTCAATCCTGAGAGCAGTAGGGAGCCACTGGAGTGTTTTAGTTGGAGGAATGTGATGTGATCAGATCCATGTTTCAGAAAGAGCATTCTGGGTGTTTGTGGAGTATGGACTGAGACGTGTTGGATGGGTATGGTTTAGAGGTTGGAAGATTCTGAAGAGATGTTGCAATATAATTGCCCTCAACCATGTAAGTAGTAGTGGGGATGAAAAAAAGGACAATTCTAATGGTTCTTAGTTCTTAAACTCTAGCAAGCATTGGAATTACCTGGAGGATTTGTTAAATCATAAATTGCTGGGCTCCACCTCTAAAGTGTATGATTGCATGAGTCTGAGAATGGGGTTGGAGAATTTTCATTTCTAACAAATTCTCAGGTGATGCTGATACTGCTGGTTTGGAGAGCATACTTAGAGAAGCCAAGGTTGAAATGCTTTAGAAAGTCAAAATGACAAGCCTTGAGAATTTGGTTGATTGTATAAAGGTGAGGGACAGGCAGAAGCAAGGAGGATGTACCCAGATTTCTGGCTTGAGCAGTAGGGTAGAGGGTGATGATATTTACTGAGTAAAAACACAGGATGAGCAGGTTGGGAGAACAATTTAGGTCTTGCAGAACTTGAGGATATCTACCAAAACACATGCAAAAATAATTGTCATTTGTATCTAGTGGTCAGGCGAAAAAGCTTGGGTGGGAGAGAGATTGAGGAATCTTTAGTGTGTAAATGATATTCAAAGACATTATGCATTGAAAAGTGCCTGTAGAGTGAGAAGTGAGAGGGGCCTGATATATAGATGAACATTTATTCAATGAGAAGAGCAAAAAAAGATGCTGCAGAGAGACAGATAAGGAACAGTCAGAGAGGTAGGATAGAAAAAAGATTTTGGAGTATTAAGTGATATAAAATGTTGCCAAGAAGTCAAGTAAGATTAAGACTGAAAAGTAGTTACTGAATTTACCAGAAGTTATTGTTAATAACCTTGTAGAGAGGAATTTGAGTTGAGTGCTGTGGGTGCTGTTTAGATTTCAGGAGGCTGAGATTTGAATGGAAGGGTAAGAGTAGGTGAGAAGGTGGGAGGTGAGATTGATGGAGGTGTGTGGTTAGCTCCAGAGGTTTTGTGTCAGGGAAAAGAAAAATAGAATGGGTTATCAGTTGGTTATCACTGCCCTTTTCCTTTCCTTTCCTTTCCTTTCCTTTCCTTTCCTTTCCTTTCCTTTCCTTTCCTTTCCTTTCCTTTCCTTTCCTTTCCTTTCCTTTCCTTTCCTTTCCTTTCCTTTCCTTTCCTTTCCTTTCCTTTCCTTTCCTTTCCTTTCTTCTTTTTAAAAGACATGGAAGGGTTTAGAGCATGTGTACATGCTGATGGGAGGGCCCAGTAGAGAAGGGCCCATTGAAGCTTATAGGGGGATAAAAAATTGATAGCCTGTGGTCATGAGAAAGCCACAAGGGATGGGATGCATAGCATAAGTGGGGGGATTGGCCTGGGACAGGAATAGGAATGTCTGTGTGTGAAAGCAGATGAAGAAAGAAGGGTGCGGAAGCAGGTGAGCTGCTGCTGTAGGTTGATGATGGGAAGTTGAGAGAGTCTCACTGGCTTTGGTGTTTTCTGTTAATTGGGAGGCATTGCCCTTGACATTGGGTGAAGAGGGATGTGTGAAGCCAGATGTTTAAAAAAATAATGGAAAACAGTTCATTTGGAAACCACAAAAACGGGACTGATAGCTGAACAGAGGGGTACCTGTGAAGGTCCACCCAAGGTGGAAGGTAATGGGTGTGACAAAGTCAAAACATTGGACTGATCTTAGGTTGACATTTTGCCTTTGGATGGATCCACAGATTAGTAAGGATGGGAGTTGAGGATTTGGGCATGGAAGTGGTGGAAATAGTGGTCTACAACATTAGAAGACCAAACCAGGGGGATCGATGGTAGAAGCCGGGGAGCCAAGATTCTCAAGGTCTGGAGGATGAAGAGGTTCAGATAGGATGTCTACATGTATTATTTGACAGGAAAATAGTTTTTAAAGAGAAAAGAAAGAAAGAAGTAAATGCAAGCACAACAAGGGCAAGAATACTTCTGCCTCCCAGCCACATCTGACCATGCCTTTTACCCGTTTCCCACTAAGGAAGGACTAAGATTAAAATAAGATCACCTATATTTTATGTTGTCATTATTGTATATGTAGTTCACTTTTTCTTTTTTCTTTCCAAATGCATATAGTTCTGGGGTGCCTGGGTGGCTCAGTCAGTTGGGTGTCTGACTTCGGCTCAGGTCATCATCTCGTGTTGTAAGTTTGAGCCCCATGTCAGGCTCTGTGCTGACAGCTCAGAGCCTGGAGCCTGCTTTGAATTCTGTATCTCCCCCTCTCTCTGCCCCTCCCCCACTGTCTCTCCCTCTCTCTCGCTCTGTCTCTCAAAAATGAATAAACGTTAAAGAAAAACTAAATGCATATAGTTCATGATATATATGAATTATCATTCTAAACTAATCCATTTGTTATCAATTAATGGATCCCTTCTAGAATTGCTTCCAAAATAAAGTCTATCCTTCATCACAGTGTTGGGTGACACCATTTGCCTTGTGAATGACCCACCCTAAATCTTGATTTCACTTTCACCCTACCTCATGCAGCAGTCCACTCACCTGGCCACACCCTCAACCACTTCATCACCTGAAAAATGAGGAAGAGAGAATGTACTTTAAATGCATTGCAATGAGAACTTAAAAAATAGAATTGTCCCATGATACTCTGTGTGAAAATCCTCATGTCACTGGTTCATTTGGGAGCAGTTGCCTGGGAGGAGGATGGTTTTGATCACAGAAGAGGTAGATCTTGTGTGCAGATCAGAAATGTGTGAGTTTCCTGACGTCTTTGAAGTTGGGAGATAGCTATCCTTGAAACCTGTAGATAGGAGGAGGCTGCTGAGTCATCCTCATTGTTTTCCAAGGCTAAGATTCTCAAGGTACCAGTTAGACTGTATCGAAGATCCTATCATGCTTCCTATTAGAAGCATGCAAATAGGGTATCCTTGAAAAAAAGCATCTGATGCAAAGCCAAAATATAAGTTGAAATTAGAGACCAGCATTAATAAAACTATTTTGAATCTGATAATTGGCCTCATATTGTAGTAAATATTGATTGTATAGTGTATTTCTACTTACTATAGTGGACGGGGAAGAGGATTTTTGAGCAAGCAGAGAACAACAACCCTAGGGTCACAGGACATTTTGGAGAAAAATATTTATTTTTAGTATTATATTAAAAATGCAACCATTATTTACTATAACCTGAGGTGATTTTCAGATTCAAAATAGATGGCAGCAAAAACCCAAGGCAAGGTCTGAGACAAATCTTATGTTATTTACCTTAGAATGCTATAGCTCTCCGCCCAATACCCTGCAACAAGGGGGTGATCAGGAGACGGGTTCTGAGATCATGCAAGAAGTATCAGAGGTCTTTGAGGTGCCATCTCTTGGTGCTTATAATCCTTCTCCTTCCTAGGTGTGAATTATGATATTGAAAGACAATGGTCTAAGTATGCTATTTTTCAAAGTAACTTGAAAAAAGTATATACTGAGGAATATAATGTCTGGTTTGCTATCTAATAAGAAAAAAATGTACTCTTCACATAGGTTGTATTGATTAGATATTTAAGACCTTGCCCCTGAATTAGCATACACAATCTTTTTATCAGTATTGTGCCATTTCAGTTGAAGACTCCTATAGGGTGCATCCTTTAAAATGGTATCTTGATCGAGCTGGGAATTCCATACTCATTTTGGAGATAGGCAATGAAATTGCCTAATGGTGAGTGATGTTTTCCTCCATGTAAGCAGGAAAATGGGAGAGGAAGTGATTACACCCCAAGATGAATGCAGATTAGTGAATCCACATGTGTCTGTTTGGTTTCCCCAGTCCAGATGGTGGGAATGGTGAAGAGAGTCAGAAAGTTGGAACTTATTTCTTCTTTCTGCCATGGTGTTCAGTACTCTAGATGGGCTGTGGTTTTGAGGATCATCACAACAAAACTAATCTTTTTTTCCATACGTAAGTGTTTCTCTTTATGTTTTTTTTTTTTTTTTTTTTTTTTTTAAATTTTTTTTTTCAAACGTTTATTTATTTTTGGGACAGAGAGAGACAGAGCATGAACGGGGGAGGGGCAGAGAGAGAGGGAGACACAGAATCGGAAACAGGCTCCAGGCTCTGAGCCATCAGCCCAGAGCCTGACGCGGGGCTCGAACTCCCGGACCGCGAGATCGTGACCTGGCTGAAGTCGGACGCTTAACCGACTGCGCCACCCAGGCGCCCCTCTTTATGTTTTTTTTTGGGAACAAATCGTCAACAGTAGTTATGGAAAAATGAAAGTGATCTTGGGTCCCCATACGCATTGTCAGAGAGGAAGTTTTCTTTTTTTCTCCCTTAAAAACATTGCCTTGCTCAGAGTAGGCCTCCTGAATTACCTTTTTTTAACACAAAAATGATGAAAAGTGACCAGTGCTTACTAAGGACCAACCACTGCGCTAAGTGTTTAACACGGGTTACTTCAATTGATTAATTTTAAATAAATCATTTATTTATTTAATCCTATTTCCACTTTCTCTGATGTGGAAACTGAGACTTAGGGTAACTTGCCCAGTCACATAGGTTTGTAAGTGGGGAGATGGAATTCAAACCCAAGAAAGCTGGCTCTACATCTGTGCATTTTCTTCACCTTCCACAGCCAATCTATTCCTAAATCCTGTTGATACAAAGGTATGTCTAGAAGTAGATGAAGCTGCAGACCTAGCTACTTCCTGGCTAGGTCTGAGGCTTCATCTACTTCTTCTCTCTCCCACATTACTGTGCTCCCCAGGAAGCTTCCAAAAATGCTAACTTGGGAGTTCTACTTCAGGAAAGTCCAATGGACTAGATATAAGGATAGACTCTGTATATAAGTGTTTTTTGACCAGCCAGGTTTGGGAGAGCTTTCCTCTAGAAAATGTGTTCTTTCAGTATTTGTTATAGCTTGGATGTGGAAGCTGCCCTTGGTCTTTTGTAAACTCCAAGGAGGGCCTACCTTGAATTCTCCAGTGTTTTAGCTCAGCTGATGAAAGCTGCTATACTAGAACTAAGCTTAATAAGGAACATTTTCCCTGGCTGCTCATTAAGGCTTTGCTTCCCTGTCTGTAATTGAGAAGCTGCTCAGGTGAAAGAGAGCAAGAGCAAGATATATATATATATAATATATATATATATATATATATTATATATATATATATATATATTATATATATATATATATAATATATGTTCCATGTGCACTTGAGAAGAATGTGTATCCCACTGCTTTAGGATGTAATGTTCTGTATATATCTGTTAAGTCCATCTGGTCCAGTGTGTCATTCAAAGCCATTGTTTCCTTGTTGATTTTCTGTTTAGATGATCTTTCCATTGCTGTAAGTGGGGTGTTGAAGTTTCCTACTATCATTATTATTATCAATAAGCTTCTTTATGTGTGATTAATTGATTTATATATTTGGGTGCTCTCACATTTGGAGCATAAATATTTACAATTGTTAGATCTTGGTGGATAGACCCTTTAATTATGATATAATGCCCTTCCTCATCTCTTGTTACCATCTTTATTTTAAAATCTAGATGGTCTGATATAAGTATGGCTACTCTGACTTTCTTTTGGAGACTATTAACATGATAGATGGTTCTCCATCCCTTTACTTTCAATCTGAAGATGTCTTTAGATCTAAAATGGGTCTCTTTTAAACAGCATGTAAATGGATCTTGTTTTCTTACCCATTCTATTAACCTTTGTCTTTTGATTGGAGCATTTAGTCCACTGATGTTTAGAGTGAGTACTGGAAGATATGAATTAATTGCCATTGTATTTACTGTAGAGTTAGAGCTTTTGGTGGTGTTCTCTGGTCCTTTCTAGTCTTTGTTTCTTTTGGTCTTTTTTTTTTTTTTTTTTTTTTTTAATCTTTTCTCCTCTCAGAGAGTCCCTTTTAAAATTTCTTGCAGGGCTGGTTTAGTGGTCACAAACTCCTTAATTTTTGTTTGTCTGGAAATCTTTTAATCTCTCCTTCTATTTCAAAGGACGGTCTTGCTGGATAATGAATTCTTGGCTGCATAGTTTTCTGATTCTGCACATTGAATATATCCTGCCACTCCTTTCTGTCCTGCCAAGGTTCTGTGGATAGGTCTGCTGTGAACCTGATCTATCTTCCCTTGTAGGTTAAGAACTTTTTTTCCCTTGCTGCTTTCATGATTCTTTCCTTGCCTGAGTATTTTGGGAATTTGACTATAATATGTCTTGTCAATGGTCAGTTTTTGTTGAATCTAATGGGAGTTCTCTGTGCTTCCTGAGTTTTGATAACTGTGTCTTTCCCCAGGTTAGGAACGTTTACTGCTGTTATTTGTTCACATAAACCTTCTACCCCCTTTTCTCTCTCTTCTTCTTCTGGGACCCCTATGATTCAGATGTTATTCCTTTTTATTGAGGAATAACAATATTCCTCAATATTGTTCAAGAATATTCATTCTCTAATTCTTACATTGTGTGCTCTTTTGCCTTAGTCTCCCTCTTCTGCTTCATTATTCTCCATAAGTTCAGTCTCTGTCGCTGATTCACTGTTGTGCTTCATCCATCCTTGCTACTGTGGCAACCGTTCGAGATTGCAGCTCAGTTATAGCATTTTTAATTTCATCCAGACTAGCTTTTACTTCTTTTATCTCTGCAGAAAGTGATTATAATCTATTTTCAAACCCAGCTAGTATTCTTATTATCGTGATTCTAAATTCTGGTTCAGATATCTTGCTTGTATCTGTGTTAAGTCCCTGGGTGTCATTTCTTCTTGTTCTTTCTTTTGGGGTTTACCCTTCGTTTCATCAATTTGAAGGAAGAAAAGGAATTAATAAAGTAAAAAACAATTAAAAAGTTAAAAACAACACAAAAAAAGATCAAATAAAGGATGCTAGCTCCTACATATGTTTTGGTCTGGTTGTTGAAAGAAGCTTGATAGAGAATAAAGGAGGAAAAAAAGAAAAGAAAAAAAGAAAAAAGAAAACGTTTGTAAATTTGAAGAAATGAATACAATAATATAGAATAAAATGAAATGATGAAAGTAAAATAGAATTTAAAAAATTTACAAAAAACTGAAAAATATAGTAGAAAAAATAAACAAAAATCTTTTATATAAAAACAGAAAGTAAAAATAATTTTTTTCTCTTCCTGTGTTAAAGAATAAGAATAGAAAAGAAAAAGGAAAACATTGAATAGATGGGCCAGCGAACAGAATGAAATATGATTGAAATTACACCCAGTTTCCCCTAGTTAAACTATGTTAACATAGTTGAATATAGTTAAACTATGAAGAACTTTATAGTCTGCAAACTAAGCAGGCAGAGAGACTTGTGGTGTTCCTCAAGAGTGTGTTTGGCCCAGTTGGGCAGGGCTTAGTGTAATGGCTCCATTCTTCTCTAGATAGCGCTGATTAGCTTGCTGGGCTGGTTTGTTGTGGTGTGTGTAAGCATGTATGTACATGCATGGGGGGGTGAAAGTGGTGCCACCCAGCTACCCAGTCTCTGGTGTCAGAACTCTGTGCTCTCTCCAACCGACAATGAAGCACCCCTCCTTGGTCTCCAGCTTCTGTCTACTCCCTGCTTCTACACTGTCCACGACCAAGCCATCAGCCTGCCAGCCGACACCTCCTTCCTGAGTTTTATCTTAGGTGGGGCTGTGTTTCCCAACCCCTCACTTCTGTGGGATTGCGACCTTGGCCCGCTCAGACCCTCTGGGGGAGGTGGGGGTGGTCCCAGCCCACCCCCAGGAACATTCATGCTACTCTGCTGCTGCCGATGTCCAGAGACTGTGGCTGGGTGCCAACCCGCCCCAGAAAGTTCACACAATCATGTAGCAGTAGTGTTTCAGGAGCTAGGGAAAATCACAACACACATCTGGCACCAGGCTTCCTCTCCCAATATCCTTGTTCTAACACCAGAAAATGTGGCTGATCTCTGGGGTCTGCTTGGATCCTTGCCTGTGGGGAGGTTGCACTGCCTCTACCAAATGTCCTTCCAACAGGGGAACCACCTCTCCCCATGTGGCCAGAGGACCCCTTGGACCTTGCACTCTGCTCCTGGGGATTCACCCTTCCTATCAGAGCACCCCCAAGTGTCAAGCTGTGGAGTTTCAGACTCTCCATGCCCCCTGTTTATAGAGTCTTAATGGAATTTAAACCATCTCATTTCTCCTTTCTCCCTTTTTAGTTCAGTCCCTTGCAGCTGTTTCTACTCTTTCCCTTTGTCTCCAGCTGCTTTCAGGGACAGGGGTGCTTTTCCCCATACTGTCTCCCTGTCTCCGTCCTCTCTCTGCAAGCAAAAACAGCTCCCTGTCCTCTGCAGCTTCTCTCTCCCAATTCCATGCCGTGTACCTGCCAAGTTCCATGGTTCAAGTTGTGCAGATTGTTGTGTTAATCCTCAAATCAGTTTTCTTGGTGTACAAGATAGTTTGGTGTTGATCTGGCTGCATTTCAGGGATAAGAGATGCAAAAAAACTTCCACCTTGTTCTGCCAATTTGACCCCCTCTCATTGTTCTTATTAAAAACAAAACCAAAACCAACTTGAGATGTAAAATGCAGATGTTCAGAACTGGAAATGTAACTCTGAATAAATTTATATCTTTAACAAAAAGTATATTAAATTTATTGTTATTCAATATTTACTTTGGCCCCAGACCTAACCCCAGATTTTTCTTCCTTTTACTTATTCCTTTATAGATTTATAAGTATGTTCTTTTGATTTTAACTTTTGAAGTATTAGAAGTTTTGGAACACTGAAGGTAAAGAACACTAACATTAAGAATAAAATAAATGCTTATGACTTTATCAAAGTTTCAAATAAAGTTTCATATCCTAGAGAAAAATTTTAAAACTTCTTCAATAATCTTGTGTGTAGGGATTCTAGAAGGAACTATTATGTAATACATGTACATATAAAATTATTTTTATAGATTAATCTTTATAGATATTTTTATCTCTACCTTTATTGCATATACCAAGTATTTCTGATTTGATTTCTAAGCTATTTAATTGTACCACATGTGTATGCATAAAATGAACAAAGGCACTATTAATTTGCATTATTCCATTTTGTTGTTTTGGTTAATTCCAAGCTTTTCTACACAGTTATTTATTTTATTGCAATGTTGATTTTATTTCCCCCATTTTTACCAAAGAGAATATTATTAAGTTGACATTTCTTCTTGGTATGTCTGTAAGTTCAGCAAATATAGCAATGAAGGTGTTAAATTTCAGTAAAAAATAGAACTCTTCAGCCTCTTTTTGGAATTTTTTTTTTCTCAGTCATGCACAGGGATCCAAGTTTTAAATGTTTACTTCTGCCATCTGCTGGTCATTTCAAATTATAGAGAGGGAATTGGAATTCTCAGAATAGTGTTAATTTCCTTCCAAGTTTACAGAGTGTCTGGAAGACATTTTAAAAATTCAACACTGCATGACACCTGGGTGGCTCAGTCAGTTAAGTGTCTGACTTCAGCTTAGGTCATGAGCTCATAGATCATGAATTTAAGCCCTGCATCAGGCTCTGTGCTGACAGCTCAGAGCCTGGAGCCTGCTTTGGACTCTGTGTCTCCCTCTCCTCTGCCCCTCCCCTGCTCGTGCTGTGTCTCTCTCTGTCTCTCAAAAATAAATAAAAACATTATATATTTTTAAAATTTCAGCACTGCAAAATATATTCACTAGAAAATTAACTGTAATTTTTTTATTTTTAAAATTTAAAAATTTTGTTCATGTAGTATTGGAGGGAAATAGAAGTTTCTACTTTCTGTTGCTCAAGAAAATAGTATTTGTGGTTTTCTTCAAGTACAGATGAAAACAAATATGCATGTAGTTAAGGTTACAAAAACATTAGAGGAAAAAAAAGTTCAGTATTTTAAATGCTGATGTTGATAACGTTGAAGGATTTTTTTGTACTTTACTGACACAGCAGTCACTAAAGCTCTTGCTAACTACCTTAAGTTGAGCTTTAGGTTAAAAGAACATACCTTCTTTTTTAGATAGAACAGATTTTTCTTTAAGTTGAATTTGCTTAGTGATTGTTTCCTTTAGCTAAAGGATTAACTCTTATTGAAATATTTTGTCATTTTTAAGGATTTGCACAAAACTTTGTAAAGGAGTTTATATCAAGATATACAGATGATGGAAGTTTACCGATAGGATGAGCTGCAAAGGCAAATTTGACGTCAGCCATCCATGAGATATAGTCAACACCTAGAATGATGAAAACAAGTTAGTCTCTTCTGTACCGAGCAGTAAAGTGACTACTGATTAAACAAGACATCATTCGATCCCATGTTCCCGTTAGCTATGGATGAGAAGCAGTGTCTATGAGCATGAAGAAAGTTTCCACAGGGTAAGATTGAGTACTACACAATTAAGGCACATCCTGCTCAGAACCTTATCAGATCATGGCTTTAATTAAGGTCACACTGACATTTAATAATTTGAGACTAAAATCCGGCTAAAGAATACTGAGCTGGGTGATGAGAATCGCTTTGTTTTTGAGCTGTTAGTAATTGTGCGACCTCGCCGGTAAAATGAAGCACAACTCAGTGACCTCTAGTGGTCTTTTCAATGACAATAGTTATCATTTTTTTGTGACCTTACTTTGCTATGGAATTTACACATGCCATTTGATCCTCAGAACACCCCTGAGAGTTATATTATGTCCGTTTTAGTCAGAGGGAGACTGGACATAATTAGCAGAGAAATGGTTCCCATCTAAGTTTGTTGAGCATTCAATGCTTGCTCTAAACCCTGTGCCTATTATGCAGGGTCTTTGAATCTATTTTAAAATAATCATTACAGGCTGCAAATACAAATGTGTTAACATCTCACAAGTATGTTCGAAGCAAAGGTGCAACTTCTCACTGGAACCTCTTCTTCATCAGTAACTTTAGTTATTAATAAGATTAAGTTAATAAACCATCTTCCCAATGGGATATACATGGATGTATTGATAAATTTGTTAGTTTTTATGTCCCAGTTGTTACATCAGTTTAAGTACTTGTTTTTTTAGAAATAGCTTGCTCCAAGTCTCTAGTTTGTTTAGTTATATTTGAGCTCTGGAGATCAAAGCACTACTTGTGAAGGTATGCCTTGTTTTTAGATGGTGATGATAATAACTCTAGCCATAATGGCAGTGCATTCTACTACTTTTTGAATCATTTTCCCTTCTAAGCACCCAGTAGGCACGCTTGTCTGTAAATAGCAGAGCTTATTACAGATCTTTATCTCACTTCCAGGCTTCTTCCTCTGCTACATATGGTTGGTGGCAAATTTTCAGGCTGAGCCTTTTATTTTAGCTTCTCTTTCTGTGAATAGAAGCTCAACAGGCAGCTTTATATGTGCTACTTCTGCTCAGTATGTGTTTTCCTGAAGCAAATTGTTAAACCTCACCTTCAGCTAACACCTTTGAGAAAATGTTAGCAATGCTGTGTGAAGCCTGGATTCTGAGGGAAAGAAGTCTTACAAAATCAGAAATTTAGTTTCTTGTAATACTTGCTTGAGGTTAAGAAAGTTCCAGCATAGGCATTTAGATAGGCCTTAGTTTGAGATTTGTCTGTATTTAATTATAAGACTGGATTGCTAATGAGCATGAATATACCTGTCACTTAACCAAACTGTGTAGTACCATTAGAGCGACTGATGGACTTGTGAATAAGTGACTAGCCCTGGGCCTCAGCAGTCTTCTTATTCCCTGTCATAGGTGGTTACTACCATGGACTGTGATGTTTACAATTTATACATCATCTTATTCAGTTCTAATACTCTCTCCTCTCTAGGCCCAATTTGAACCTAAATGCCCTTCTCTGGGCCCTTTTGATACTCTGAGCTCATTTTAAAAAAGAAAGTATTTTTGTCCCTCCCCCCCCTCAAAAAAATTCCTTTTACTCCTTCCTTTGAGTCAACATTGGTTTCTTTTTATCAGACCATAATTTTTTGGAACCCACATCTTTGTTGGCTTTCCCTTTGGATCTTCTTGTCTCATAGTGCCAGGAGGTAAGATGTGTGGCTGTGTTTGTTTTTCCTACCACACTCTTCTTTTCCTGGGCCTGTTCCTGTGTCACTGGGAACTTCAGCACAATGACCCTATTGTTTGTGCCTGCTTCCCATGTGAGCTGGAGGGTGAGGCGTATGTCGCATCCCTAGAAACTGAAATCATGGTGGAATACCGATTTAGGAAATTCTCCTTCTGGAACCCTTGCTGCTCTAGTAAGCAGATTCATGCAGAGATAAACTTGCTGCTGAGCATCTCACAGCCTTTGACCTTCTGGAGTCTACCTGCCTATCCACCACCTGCTTTCTTGCTCAGAGCTGTCAGCAGTTACTGGAGAAAGTCACAAAACAGTGGCCATAAAGTCGTCTATGCCTTCCAGAGGCCCAGCCTGAGCTGCCTTGTTTACTTTTCACTGCTGAGTAGACATTTCATTTCCATTTGAAACATGCTTTACCTTCTTCTCAATAACCATGTAGTCCACTGACTCTGGGCTGGGCCTCTCTAATTTTACTGGGAAGTTTGCATTTTTATGTGATCTTTCTCTTTTTCTTATATGAAGTAATTCTTCTTGCAACATTTATGGAAAAGTTACTCGTGTGGTTTGAAGTGGTGATGTTCTGAGCAGATGGCCAGGAAAGAATTCTTGAGATGTCTTCAGTGCAATGAGCTGGTTTTATTAAAGCACGGGAATAGGACCCATGGGCAGAAAGAGTTGTTCTTTATGAGGGGTAATTGATTATATACTTGGGAATTGAAGGTAAAGACAAGGGGAAATTTCCAAAAGGACTTTCATATGCTAAAGATGACTCACAGGATCCTGAAGGCCTACCTATTGTCAAGCTAGGGTGGTTTTGCCCTCCAGCAAAGCATTAATATTGAGACAGTTGGGAGCTTCTGGTGAAATGTCATAATCTGCCTGTCTCAAGCACTTGTCAATGGGCTTCAGGGTTATAAGGAAATTTAATTTTGTCTGTATTTCTTTCTGCCTTAGTTTACCACATCAGTTACTTCTACGTTTTTACCACTATTTTGTCCTTTATTATACAATCTCCAGTTCCATCAATATACGTAAGATATTTCTGAAAAGATGTCTGTTCCCTTAGTTTCCTTTACTTGTTTATAATAGGATTTCAGGCAATTTACGAGTACTTCCTGAAAACTCCTCTTCACTCAGCTGGCTGCAAAATGCTATTTTTTTCCTACTTCCTGTTGCTAACATGTGGACGTTTCGCAAAGGGCAGCCCTCAAATTTCTCTTCCTACCCCCCTTCTTTGTCTTCACACATACATATGTGCATGCATACTAACTTCCATGCAAATCCCAACTCCAGTCACATTTGCAAGCTGTAATTGTGTGCATCTGCTTGTCTGCTGGAAACCTCCAGTGTTGGTGTTCCACTGGTATCTTAGGGTCAACATATCTGAAATCAGACTCCCTTGCAAAGTGTCATCAAGTCGTCCGACTTTATTAGCTCACCTTTTCTCCCAGGTGCAAATCCTTGACTGCCAGTCTGCACTGATGGCACCGTGGCCTCTTGCCTGTGTCCAGTCAAACTGCTAGGAGGGTCTACCTCTTCAGTCTCAGGGCACCATCTCCCCTCTGCTCCAGGACTCTTCCCTAGATCAGTTCCCCTACTTCCAGTCCTGCTACTCATTCTGACTGATTTTTTAGATAACCACATCTGATTTATTTCACTTTAATTCTCAAATATCACCTTGGGCTCGTCAGTCCTACCTGATGTAGACATGCCCCAACTACATTCAAGCTTTCCATGTGAGTTGGACTCACTGTCCCTGGCACACACCACGATTCTGTGTCCCTGATTTGTTGAGAGCCCCTTTCCCAAATGCTCTCCAGTCATCATTTTTGATTTTCAGTACTAATTTTCAATTCTTTTATTTTTCAAATACTTTTTTAAAACCTTTTGGAAAGATTTTCCTGGTAACCTTACCCAGAAGGGATCTTACCATATTTTGATTACCTTAACACAGGTACCTTTCCTATGGTACATATTCTTCTTCTGTGTTTTATAGTATATTTGTAACTTTTATAATAGTCTGTGCGATTTTGACTGAAGTGCTTTGAGTTTAGAGGCACTTGGGTTTGAATCCTAGCTAGTTTACCCTGCAGCTGTATGATTTGGGGACAAGTTATTTACTTGAGCCTCAGTTTCTTCATCTATAAAATAAGGAAAGTAGAAGGAATTTTGGTGAGTATCAAATAAAATATTGGACACTTAGGGAAAGTGAAATAGCTTTATTGAGCCTATGGTTGAATGAATTCCCAGCTGTGTTTGACTCTTGGCTTTGCCTCATACTTACCATGTGGCATTGGTCAGCTCATTTGTCCTCTGTGGGCCTCTGTTCATAGATGGTAGATGGGGAGGGTAATGGCCACATTGGTTGTAATGGGGATAATGCAATGCCCAGCAGAGAATGGGTGCTCAGTAGGTGCCAGAGCCATTTTACATATTGTTATATTCATGTTATATATAACTTTTCCAGGCAATGTTAATAAATCATTATATTTTATCTTGGTTCTCAAAAAGATCCCTCTCTCCCCATGAGCTGGTTGTCCTACTAATTTATAGACAAGGAAGCCCAAGGTTCCATGGCTGTTTTAGAAAAAGGTGGAACTTTGATCTGTAATTTAAACGCAGAAGTTGCCTGGTTGAAATTTCATGTACTTTTGTTAGACCATGATAAGATAATATGTAGTAGAGGATTCAGTAAATGTTAATATTCATATCCACTTAAGAAGAATACATAGTCCCTGTCTTAGAAAAGCTTATTGTCTAATTGGGGTTGAGGAACAGATGGAGAAATCAACTTAAACAGAGAAAATCCTACTACAGAATCTATAAAGTGTTGTGGGAATATAGAAGATGATTCTGTTAACACTACCTGGGAAAGGACAGAGGAAGAATGTCCCCACTTGAGAGAGATGACATTTGAATGTCACCTGAAAGTTAAGTAGAAGATTGCCAGATGGAAAAGCCAAGCTGTCCTTGGGAAAAGAACTAAATTCTATCCCAGAGGCATGGGACTCTGAAAGATCCTGGTACATTCAGGAAATAGTGAGCAGTCCAAGGTGGCAGAAACAAAGGGTGATGGAGAAGGATGGCAGCAGACAGGAATGGGCCATTGGCCATTTATAAGGTTGGCTTCACATGCCAAAGTAGCATTCTGAATTTTGTCTTAATCTGAATTGACAGCAATCTGAATTGGAGATGGGCAAGCTTTTTATTTATTTATTTATTTTTATTTTTTTTCCAGGGTTTTTTTTTTTTCCAATATATGAAATTTATTGTCAAATTGGTTTCCATACAACACCCAGTGCTCATCCCAAAAGGTGCCCTCCTCAATACCCAACACCCAACCTCCCCTCCCTCCCACCCCCCATCAACCCTCAGTTTGTTCTCAGTTTTTAAGAGTCTCTTATCCTTTGGCTCTCTCCCACTCTAACCACTGTTTTTTTTTCCTTCCCCTCCCCCATGGGTTTTTGTTAAGTTTCTCAGGATCCACATAAGAGTGAAACCATATGGTATCTGTCTTTCTCTGTATGGCTTATTTCACTTAGCATCACACTCTCCAGTTCCATCCACGTTGCTACAAAGGGCCATATTTCGTTCTTTCTCATTGCCATGTAGTACTCCCTTGTGTGTATAAACCACAATTTCTTTATCCATTTATCAGTTGATGGACATTTAGGCTCTTTCCATAATTTGGCTATTGTTGAGAGTGCTGCTATAAACATTGGGGTACAAGTGCCCCTATGCATCAGTACTCCTGTATCCCTTGGGTAAATTCCTAGCAGTGCTACTGCTGGGTTATAGGGTAGGTCTATTTTTAATTTTTTGAGGAACCTCCACACTGTTTTCCAGCGTGGCTGCACCAGTTTGCATTCCCACCAACAGTGCAAGAGGGTTCCCATTTCTCCACATCCTCTCCAGCATCTATAGTCTCCTGATTTGTTCATTTGGCCACTCTGACTGGTGTGAGGTGATATCTGAGTGTGGTTTTGATTTGTATTTCCCTGATGAGGAGTGATGTTGAGCATCTTTTCACGTGCCTGTTGGCCATCTGGATGTCTTCTTTAGAGAAGTGTCTATTCATGTTTTCTGTTCATTTCTTCACTGGGTTATTTGTTTTTTGGGTGTGGAGTTTGGTGAGCTTTTTATAGATTTTGGATACTAGTCCTTTTTCTGATATGTCATTTGCAAATATCTTTTCCCATTCCATTGGTTGCCTTTTAGTTTTGTTGGTTGTTTCCTTTGCTGTGCAGAAACTTTTTATCTTCATAAGGTCCCAGTAGTTCATTTTTGCTTTTAATTTCCTTGCCTTTGGGGATGTGTCGAGTAAGAAATTGCTACGGCTGAGGTCAGAGAGGTCTTTTCCTGCTTTCTCTTCTAGGGTTTTGATGGTTTCCTGTCTCACATTCAGGTCCTTTATCCATTTTGAGTTTGTTTTTGTGAATGGTGTGAGAAAATGCTCTAGTTTCAACCTTCTGCATGTTGCTGTCCAGTTCTCCCAGCACCATTTGTTAAAGAGACTGTCTTTTTTCCATTGGATGTTCTTTCCTGCTTTGTCAAAGGTGAGTTGGCCATACTTTTGTGGGTCTAGTTCTGGGGTTTCTATTCTATTCCATTGGTCTATGTGTCTCTTTTGTGCCAATACCATGCTGTCTTGATGATGACAGCTTTGTAGTAGAGGCTAACGTCTGGGATTGTGATGCCTCCTAATTTGGTCTTCTTCTTCAAAATAACTTTGGCTATTCAGGGCCTTTTGTGGTTCCATATGAATTTTAGGATTGCTTGTTCTAGTTTCGAGAAGAATGCTGGTGCAATTTTGATTGAGATTTCATTGAATGTGTAGATAGCTTTGGGTAGTAATGACATTTTGACAATATTTATTCTTCCAATCCATGAGCACGGAATGTTTTTCCATTTCTTTTTTTTTTTTTTTCCATTTCTTTACATCTTCTTCAATTTCCTTCATAAGCTTTCTATAGATTTCAGCATACAGATTTTTACATCTTTGGTTAGATTTATTCCTAGGTATTTTATGCTTCTTGGTGCAATTGTGAATGGGATCAGTTTCTTTATTTGTCTTTCTGTTGCTTCATTATTAGTGTATAAGAATGCAACTGATTTGTGTACATTGATTTTGTATCCTGCAACTTTGCTAAATTCATGTATCAGTTCTAGCAGACTTCTGGTGGAGTCTATCGGATTTTCCATGTATAATATCATGTCATCTGCAAAAAGTGAAAGCTTAACTTCATCTTTGCCAATTTTGATGCCTTTGATTTCCTTTTGTTGTCTGATTGTTGATGCTAGCACTTCCAACACTCTGTTAAACAACAGCGGTGAGAGTGGACATTCCTGCCGTGTTCCTGATCTCAGGGAAAAAGCTCTCAGTTTTTCCCATTGAGGATGATGTTAGCTGTGGGCTTTTCATAAATGGCTTTTATGATGTTTAAGTATGTTCCTTCTATCCCGACCTTCTCGAGGGTTTTTATTAAGAAACGTTGCTGAATTTTGTCAAATGCCTTTTCTGCATCGATTGACAGGATCATATGGTTCTTATCTTTTCTTTTATTAATGTGATGTATCACGTTGATTGATTTGTGAATGTTGACCCTGCCCTGCATCCCAGGAATGAATCCCACTTGATCATGGTGAATAATTCTTTTTATATGCTGTTGAATTCGATTTGCTAGTATCTTATTGAGAATTTTTGCATCCATATTCATCAGGGATATTGGCCTGTAGTTCTCTTTTTTTACTGGGTCTCTGTCTGGTTTAGGAATCAAAGTAATACTGGCTTCATAGAATGAGTCTGGAAGTTTTCCTTCCCTTTCTATTTTTTGGAATAGCTTGAGAAGGATAGGTACTATCTCTGCTTTAAACGTCTGGTAGAACTCCCCTGGGAAGCCATCTGGTCCTGGACTCTTATTTGTTGGGAGATTTTTGATAACCAATTCAATTTCTTCGCTGGTTATGGGTCTGTTCAAGCTTTCTATCTGCTCCTGATTGAGTTTTGGAAGAGTGTGGTGTTTAGGAATTTGTCCATTTCTTCCAGGTTGTCCAGTTTGTTGGCATATAATTTTTCATAGTATTCCATGATAATTGCTTGTATCTCTGAGGGATTGGTTGTAATCATTCCATTTTCACTCATGATTTTATCTATTTGGGTCATCTCCCTTTTCTTTTTGAGAAGCCTGGCTAGAGGTTTGTCAATTTTGTTTATTTTTTCAAAAAACCAACTCTTGGTTTTGTTGATCTGCTCTACAGTTTTTTTAGATTCTATATTGTTTATCTCTGCTCTGATCTTTATTATTTCTCTTCCTCTGCTGGGTTTAGGCTGTCTTTGCTGTTTGCTTCTATTTCCTTTAGGTGTGCTGTTAGATTTTGTATTTGGGATTTTTCTTGTTTCTTGAGATAGGCCTGGATTGCAATGTATTTTCCTCTCAGGACTGCCTTCGCTGCGTCCCAAAGCGTTTTGATTGTTGTATTTTCATTTTCGTTTGTTTCCATGTATTTTTTAATTTCTTCTCTAATTGCCTGGTTGACCCACTCATTCGTTAGTAGGGTGTTCTTTAACCTCCATGCTTTTGGAGGTTTTCCAGGCTTTTTCCTGTGGTTGATTTCAAGCCTGATCGCATTGTGGTCTGAAAGTATGCATGGTATGATTCCAATTCTTGTATACTTATGAAGGGCTGTTTTGTGACCCAGTATGTGATCGATCTTGGAGAATGTTCCATGTGCACTGGAGAAGAAAGTATATTCTGTTGCTTTGGGATGCAGAGTTCTAAATATATCTGTCAAGTCCATCTGATCCAATGTATCATTCAGGGCCCTTGTTTCTTTATTGACTGTGTGTCTAGATTGTCTATCTATTTCTGTAAGTGGAGTGTTAAAGTCCCCTGCAATTACCACATTGTGATCAATAAGGTTGCTTATGTTTGTGAGTAATTGTTTTATATATTTGGGGGCTCCTGTATTCGGCGCATAGACATTTATAATTGTTAGCTCTTCCTGATGGATAGACCCTGTAATTATTATATAATGCCCTTCATCATGTCTTGTTACAGCCTTAAATTTAAAGTCTAGTTTGTCTGATATAAGTATGGCTTCTCCAGCTTTCTTTTGACTTCCAGTGGCATGATAAATAGTTCTCCATCCCCTCACTTTTTTTTTTTATTTATATATGAAATTTATTGTCAAATTGGTTTCCATACAACACCCAGTGCTCATCCCAAAAGGTGCCCTCCTCAATACCCATCACCCACCCTCTCCTCCCTCCCACCCCCCATCAACCCTCAGTTTGCTCTCAGTTCTCAACAGTCTCTTATGCTTTGGCTCTCTCCCACTCTAACCTCTTTTTTTTCCTTCCCCTCCCCCATGGGTTCCTGTTAAGTTTCTCAGGATCCACATAAGAGTGAAACCATATGGTATCTGTCTTTCTCTGTATGGCTTATTTCACTTAGCATCACACTCTCCAGTTCCATCCACGTTGCTACAAAAGGCCATATTTCATTTTTTCTCATTGCCACGTAGTATTCCATAGTGTATATAAACCACAATTTCTTTATCCATTCATCAGTTGATGGACATTTAGGCTCTTTCCATCATTTGGCTATTGTTGAGAGTGCTGCTATGAACATTGGGGTACAAGTGCCCCTATGCATCAGTACTCCTGTGTCCCTTGGATAAATTCCTAACAGTGCTATTGCTGGGTCATAGGGTAGGTCTATTTTTAATTTTCTGAGGAACCTCCACACTGCTTTCCAGAGCGGCTGCACCAATTTGCATTCCCACCAACAGTGCAAGAGGGTTCCCGTTTCTCCACATCCTCTCCAGCATCTATAGTCTCCTGATTTGTTCATTTTGGCCACTCTGACTGGCGTGAGGTGATACCTGAGTGTGGTTTTGATTTGTATTTCCCTGATAAGGAGCGACGCTGAACATCTTTTCATGTGCCTGTTGGCCATCCGGATGTCTTCTTTAGAGAAGTGTCTATTCATGTTTTCTGCCCATTTCTTCACTGGGTTATTTGCTTTTCGGGTGTGGAGTTTGGTGAGCTCTTTATAGATTTTGGATACTAGCCCTTTGTCCGATATGTCATTTGCAAATATCTTTTCCCATTCCGTTGGTTGCCTTTTAGTTTTGTTGGTTGTTTCCTTTGCTGTGCAGAAGCTTTTTATCTTCATAAGGTCCCAGTAATTCACTTTTGCTTTTAATTCCCTTGCCTTTGGGGATGTGTCGAGGAAGAGATTGCTACGGCTGAGGTCAGAGAGGTCTTTTCCTGCTTTCTCCTCTAAGGTTTTGATGGTTTCCTGTCTCACATTCAGGTCCTTTATCCATTTTGAGTTTATTTTTGTGAATGGTGTGAGAAAGTGGTCTAGTTTCAACCTTCTGCATGTTGCTGTCCAGTTCTCCCAGCACCATTTGTTAAAGAGACTGTCTTTTTTCCATTGGATGTTCTTTCCTGCTTTGTCAAAGATGAGTTGGCCATACGTTTGTGGGTCTAGTTCTGGGGTTTCTATTCTATTCTATTGGTCTATGTGTCTGTTTTTGTGCCAATACCATGCTGTCTTGATGATGACAGCTTTGTAGTAGAGGCTAACGTCTGGGATTGTGATGCCTCCTGCTTTGGTCTTCTTCTTCAGAATTACTTTGGCTATTCGGGGCCTTTTGTGGTTCCATATGAATTTTAGGATTGCTTGTTCTAGTTTCGAGAAGAATGCTGGTGCAATTTTGATTGGGATTGCATTGAATGTGTAGATAGCTTTGGGTAGTATTGACATTTTGACAATATTTATTCTTCCAATCCACGAGCAGGGAATGTCTTTCCATTTCTTTAAATCTTCTTCAATTACCTTCATAAGCTTTCTATAGTTTTCAGCATACAGATCTTTTACATCTTTGGTTAGATTTATTCCTAGGTATTTTATGCTTCTTGGTGCAATTGTGAATGGGATCAGTTTCTTTACTTGTCTTTCTGTTGCTTCATTGTTAGTGTATAAGAATGCAACTGATTTCTGTACATTGATTTTGTATCCTGCAACTTTGCTGAATTCATGTATCAGTTCTGGTAGACTTTTGGTGGAGTCTATCGGATTTTCCATGTATAATATCATGTCATCTGCAGAAAGCGAAAGCTTGACTTCATCTTTGCCAATTTTGATGCCTTTGATTTCCTTTTGTTGTCTGATTGCTGATGCTAGAACTTCCAGCACTATGTTAAACAACAGCAGTGAGAGTGGGCATCCCTGTCGTGTTCCTGATCTCAGGGAAAAAGCTCTCAGTTTTTCCCCGTTGAGGATGATGTTAGCTGTGGGCTTTTCATAAATGGCTTTTATGATCTTTAAGTATGTTCCTTCTATCCCGACCTTCTCAAGGGTTTTTATTAAGAAAGGGTGCTGGATTTTGTCAAAGGCCTTTTCTGCATCGATTGACAGGATCATATGGTTTTTCTCTTTTTTTTTGTTAATGTGATGTATCACGTTGATTGATTTGTGAATGTTGAACCAGCCCTGCATCCCAGGAATGAATCCCACTTGATCATGGTGAATAATTCCTTTTATATGCTGTTGAATTCGATTTGCTAGTATCTTATTGAGAATTTTTGCATCCATATTCATCAGGGATATTGGCCTGTAGTTCTCTTTTTTTACTGGGTCTCTGTCTGGTTTAGGAATCAAAGTAATACTGGCTTCATAGAATGAGTCTGGAAGTTTTCCTTCCCTTTCTATTTCTTGGAATAGCTTGAGAAGGATAGGTATTATCTCTGCTTTAAACGTCTGGTAGAACTCCCCTGGGAAGCCATCTGGTCCTGGACTCTTATTTGTTGGGAGATTTGTGATAACCGATTCAATTTCTTCCTTGGTTATGGGTCTGTTCAAGCTTTCTATTTCCTCCTGATTGAGTTTTGGAAGAGTGTGGGTGTTCAGGAATTTGTCCATTTCTTCCAGGTTGTCCAATTTGTTGGCATATAATTTTTCATAGTATTCCCTGATAATTGTTTGTATCTCTGAGGGATTGGTTGTAATCATTCCATTTTCATTCATGATTTTATCTATTTGGGTCATCTCCCTTTTCTTTCTGAGAAGCCTGGCTAGAGGTTTGTCAATTTTGTTTATTTTTTCAAAAAACCAACTCTTGGTTTCGTTGATCTGCTCTACAGTTTTTTTAGATTCTATATTGTTTATCTCTGCTCTGATCTTTATTATTTCTCTTCCTCTGCTGGGTTTAGGCTGCCTTTGCTGTTTGCTTCTAATTCCTTTAGGTGTGCTGTTAGATTTTGTATTTGGGATTTTTCTTGTTTCTTGAGATAGGCCTGGATTGCAATGTATTTTCCTCTCAGGACTGCCTTCGCTGCGTCCCAAAGCGTTTTGATTGTTGTATTTTCATTTTCGTTTGTTTCCATGTATTTTTTAATTTCTTCTCTAATTGCCTGGTTGACCCACTCATTCGTTAGTAGGGTGTTCTTTAACCTCCATGCTTTTGGAGGTTTTCCAGACGTTTTTCTGTGGTTGATTTCAAGCTTCATAGCATTGTGGTCTGAAAGTATGCATGGTATGATTTCAATTCTTGTAAACTTATGAAGGGCTGTTTTGTGACCCAGTATATGATCTATCTTGGAGAATGTTCCATGTGCACTCGAGAAGAAAGTATATTCTGTTGCTTTGGGATGCAGAGTTCTAAATATATCTGTCAAGTCCATCTGATCCAATGTCTCATTCAGGGCCCTTGTTTCTTTATTGACCGTGTGTCTAGATGATCTATCCATTTCTGTAAGTGGGGTGTTAAAGTCCCCTGAAATACCACATTCTTATCAATAAGGTTGCTTATGTTTATGAGTAATTGTTTTATATATTTGGGCGCTCTGGTATTCGGCGCATAGACATTTATAATTGTTAGCTCTTCCTGATGGATAGACCCTGTCACTATTATATAATGTCCTTCTTCATCTCTTGTTACAGCCTTTAATTTAAAGTCTAGTTTGTCTGATATAAGTATGGCTACTCCAGCTTTCTTTTGGCTTCCAGTAGCATGATAAATAGTTCTCCATCCCCTCACTCTCAATCTAAAGGTGTCCTCAGGTCTAAAATGAGTCTCTTGTAGACAGCAAATAGATGGGTCTTGTTTTTTTATCCATTCTGATACCCTATGTCTTTTGGTTGGCGCATTTAGTCCATTTACATTCAGTGTTATTATAGAAAGATATGGGTTTAGAGTCATTGTGATGTCCGTAGGTTTCATGCTTGTAGTGATGTCTCTGGTACTTTGCCTCACAGGATCCCCCTTAGGATCTCTTGTAGGGCTGGTTTAGTGGTGACGAATTCATTTAGTTTTTGTTTGTTTGGGAAGAACTTTATCTCTCTATTCTAAATGACAGACTTGCTGGATAAAGGATTCTTGGCTGCATATTTTTTCTGTTCATCACATTTAAGATTTCCTGCCATTCCTTTCTGGCCTGCCAAGTTTCAGTAGAGAGATCGGTTACGAGTCTTATTGGTCTCCCTTTATATGTTAGAGCATGTTTATCCCTAGCTGCTTTCATAATTTTCTCTTTATCCTTGTATTTTGCCAGTTTCACTATGATACGTCGTGCAGAAGATCGATTCAAGTTACGTCTGAAAGGAGTTCTCTTGTGCCTCTTGGATTTCAATGCCTTTTTCCTTCCCCAGATCAGGGACGTTCTCAGCTATTATTTCTTCAAGTACACCTTCAGCACCTCTCTCTTCCTCCTTGGAATACCAATTATCCGTAGATTATTTCTCTTTAGTGCATCACTTAGTTCTCTAATTTTCCCCTCATACTCCTGGATTTTCTTATCTCTCTTTTTCTCAGCTTCTTCTTTTTCCATAATTTTATCTTCTAGTTCACCTAATCTCTCCTCTGCCTCTTCAATCCGAGCCGTGGTTGTCTCCATTTTATTTTGCAGCTCGTTGATAGCATTTTTTAGCTCCTCCCGACTATTCTTAGTCCCTTGATCTCTGTAGCAGTAGATTCTCTGCTGTCCTTTATACTGTTTTCAAGCCCAGCGGTTAATTTTATGACTATTATTCTCAATTCACTTTCTGTTATATTGTTTAAATCGTTTTTGATCAGTTTGTTAGCTGTTGTTATTTCCTGGACGTTTTTCTGAGGGGAATTCTTCCGTTTCATCATTTTGGATAGTCCCTGGAGTGGTGCAGGACTGCGGGGCACTTCCCCTGTGCTGTCTTGAATAACTTGCGTTGGTGGGCGGGGCTGCAGTCAGACCTGATGTCTGCCCCCAGCCCACCACTGGGGCCACTGTCAGACTGGTGTGTGCCTTCTCTTTCCCTCTCCTAGGGGCGGGATTCACTGTGGGGTGGCGTGGCCTGCCTGGGCTACTTGCACACTGCCAGGCTTGTGGTGCTGGGGATCTGGCACGTTAGCTAGGGTGGATCGGCAAGGTGCACGGGGGCGGGAGGGACAGGCTCAGCTCGCTTTTCCTTTGGAGATCCACTTCGGGAGGGGCCCTGCGGCACCGGAAGGGAGTCAGACCCGCCGGAGTGATGGATCCACAGAAGCACAGTGTTCGGTGTTTGCGCGGTGCAAGCAAGTTCCCTGGCAGGAACTGGTTCCCTTTGGGATTTTAGCTGGGGGATGGGCGAGGGAGATGGCGCTGGCGAGCGCCTTTGTTCCCCGCCAAGCTGCGCTCTGTCGTCTGGGGCTCAACAACTCTGCCTCCGTTGTCTTCCAGCCCTCCCGTTCTCCAAGCAGAGCTGTTAGCTTATAACCTTCCAGATGTTAAGTCCTGCTGGCTGTGAGAACACACTCTGTCCGGCCCCTCCATCCGCTTTTGCCAGCCAGACTAGGGGGCTCTGTTTTGCCGGCGGGCTGCCCCTCTCCCCCTCCCTCCCGCCAGTCTATGGAGCACGCTCCCCCTCGCTGCCCTTCATAACCTCTTTCGTGGGCCTCTCATGTGCACTTGGCTCCAGAGACTCCGTTCTGCTAATCCTCTGGCGGTTTTCTGGGTTATTTAGGCAGGTGTAGGTGGAATCTAAGTGATCAGCAGGACGCGGTGAGCCCAGCGTTCTCCTATGCCGCCATCTTCCCCAGGTCTCCCTAGGCAAGCTTTTTAGCAGCAAGAAATGAACATGTTCATTTTTGCTTTTGATGAAGTCTTACTGCATTGTGAGAGGTGAGCTACAGGGATATGGTGGCTGCATATGAGATTGTTGAAATCTTTTAAACTGGGTCTGAGTGGTTGGAATGAGGAAAGGCTAATTCTAGAGACATATCTAAGATGGAGATCATTGGTTTTGCTGATTATTGGATTTAGGAGGTGCAGAGTTGTCAAAGGTGGAGGTTTCTAGTTTGGGAGACTGGATTGGAGATGCTTTATTGTGTAGTGATTTTTAAGAATGCATACGCTTAAATTTTTTGATTAACAACTTGCAATTTGTTATTCCATAGAAGGACTCCTTAGCTATATCATTAAAAAACAAGCTGACCATCTGGATAGTGGCACAGTAAACCTAATGAGATGCCTTTTTTTTTTTTAGAGTGGCTAAAACTTGGGATTTGTATAAATGTTTGTCACTGAACAGAGTCCCAAACAGAGGGCAACAATCAGCTGGGTTTGAGGCAGATCAAACCATTTGTTTAAATTCCAAACCAGTGACTGCTTATGAAATTTTATTTTTGTATACTTAAATAATATTAATTACCTGCTCAAAACCTGAAAGTCTCTGCAGAGGACTTTCTTTTTAATGCATCTATGTTGCCCATGCTCATTTTCAGAGGAAGGGAGGGAGAGAATGCTGAGTCAGGAAATTGATTACTGTATGGCAGGTGTGAGTCTGAGACAAAGACCCTGAAACTTGCTTCGATGGAGGGATATTTTTTTTTTTTTTTCTTTTTAAAATACTTCCAACAGCTAAAGTAGAGCAGGCTAGAGCTGGTGGTCTGGAGATCCTCGTTGGCCCCAGGATGGTAAGACAAAAAATCCACTTTTGTTGTGGAAAGGCTTCATGCAAAATAGAAAAGGTGTGTCCATAGCTGTGTCCAGAAAAGGTAAAGCAAGTGTTTTGACCAAAAAGATGGAATTTGAACATCTGCAGGTTAGTAGGAATCACTGAGGAAGTCATATATGTGTTAGATTACTAGAAACAATTGTTAATCATCTGAGTAATAATACACAGGAAAGACAGGAGGCAAGAAGAAAAATAATGTCTAGAAACATACAAAAAATGATATATTTTGCTGCTTGAGAAGGCTTTTAAAAGTTTTAGAGTGGTGCAACAATAGATTTATGCAATTTTAAGTTCATTTACTCTTTTTTTTTAAGTTTTATTTATTTAAGTTGGGCTCAAACTCAACACCCTGAGATCAAGAGTTGCATAATCTCCCAACTGAGCTAGTCAAATGCTTCTGCTCCTAAGTTCATTTACTCTTAATCATATTTGCTGAAATCTAAAAAAATGGAAGTTAAAACTTTTTCTTTTGTGATAGCAGACATGTAACTATCAATTCTATAAACTATATATTTACCTAACAGCTTGCATTGTTTACTATAGCAAATTAATTTCCCCTTACAATGCTGTACTATTAGCTAATATTCTATAGGATGACCATCTTATGAGGCTTTAGAAGTGTAGATAACTTTATAACATTTCCCAGTGTATCTGGTATAAAGTAGTTGCTCACAATTAATTACTCCTGAGAACTGAAGTAATTGTGTGGTAGTGAGAAATGTGTGGGAGTGTGTGGCTTCATTAAAATGGGTCTTTCTTAGTCATTGTTGTATTAAATGTCAGTTACCAAGAGAAATGATAGCTTTTGTTAAGGCTATGCATTGCTGTGTATTGTCTGGTTTATTTCTAGTTTTTCTGGAAGTATTACAATAAAAGTCTTCACGACTGCATTATCTGAAAGAAAAGTAGTAAAAGATTATAATATTAACTGTTATTCCATTTGCAATAACGTGGATGGAACTAGAGTGTATTATGCTAAGAGAAATACGTCAGTCAGAGAAAGACAAATACCATTTGATTTCACTCATATGTGGAATTTAAGAAATAAAACATGAATATAGGGGAAGGGAGGAAAAAAGAGAGAGGGAAGAAATCATAAGAGACTCTTAAAAAATTTTTTTAATGGTTTTTTTTTTTTTTTTTTGAGACAGAGACAGAACATGAGCAGGGGAGGGGCAGAGAGATAGGGAGACACAGAATCTGAAGCAGGCTCCAGGCTCTGAGCTATCAGCACAGAGCCCAACGCGGGGCTCGAACTCACAAACCGCAATATCATGATTTGAACTGAAGTCGGATGCTTAACTGACTGAGCCAGGTGCCCCAAAAGACTCTTAAATACAGAGAACAAACTGAGGGTTGATGGAGGGAGATGGTGGGGGATGGACTAAATTGGTGATGGGCATTAAGGAGGGCACTTGTAATGAGCACTGGGTGTTATATGTGAGTGATGAATCACAGATAAATTCTATACCAATTTTACCATATATGTTAATTAGAATTTACCATATGTTAATTAGAATTTAAATAAAAATTGATATCAAAATAAAATAAAATATTAAAAAAGGTATTATGAATAATTGGAGTTGGAACTATTTATTGAATACTTATTAGAGCTTGAAGGACTGTGATTTGCAAAAATTATATCATGATTTCTTCATTTTACAGAGGGAATATTGGGGTCAGGAAGATTAACTAACTTGTTCAAAATTAAGAGTAGGAACCAAGGTTTAAATTGATTTTTTTAAACTCTAAAAGTATCCTAATTGTCACAATATCCTACCTCTTCCTCTTGTTTTTTTATTTCTATCAGCTGGATAATGCTAGAAGCGGTGTTAAATACTTAATTCAGCCAGATGCCAAGTTATATTCAGCTTGGATTAAAGAAAAACATTATTTTGCAAGGAATCAGAATAATATCTGTGTATTACAGGAAAGTTTATATGCTTAGTTGGATGTGGGAAATCTTACTTTCTTTTTATGAATTTGGTATGACCTTGGATAAGTTGACTGACCTCTTGGGTGATATTCACAGCATCATTGACGTTATATAATGCATTCTTATCAATGCTGCAAGCAAGGTTGGTTAGACATGTTTCCTTCCTAATGTTTGATAAAGAAAGACACATTTAGACTTGAATTATTATTTTTTTCTTAATGGTCAACCAACAATTCAGATGTCAAGTTGAAGAGAAATTAACTTCTACTTATAGGTCAAATGCTATTTTATTTTATTTTATGTATGTATGTATGTATGTATGTATGTATGTATGTATGTAAATGCTTTTTAAAAATCACATAACTGTGTCTCCTTCCTCATGTCTAAATTTGATCCACTTACTAAGAGAATCTCTGCAGGTCCTGACCAGCCCTTCTTGTCAGTGCATTACTGACCGGAGCACCTGTTTGGTATCTGTGCCTGGTTAATTATTAGTGAACTTTCTTCTGGGCCCTTAATGCGTCCTCTGTTTTGTCCACATTCTTTTAAAGTTTCTAGAGGAGAAAATGATAAGCTGAATATTGCTAATTTAAATATTTAAATTCAGATGTAATATCTCTTAAGAATTGAGCTAATTATGGGGCGCCTGGGTGGCGCAGTCGGTTAAGCGTCCGACTTCAGCCAGGTCACGATCTCGCGGTCCGTGAGTTCGAGCCCCGCGTCAGGCTCTGGGCTGATGGCTCAGAGCCTGGAGCCTGTTTCCGATTCTGTGTCTCCCTCTCTCTCTGCCCCTCCCCCGTTCATGCTCTGTCTCTCTCTGTCCCAAAAATAAATAAAAAACGTTGAAAAAAAATTAAAAAAAAAAAAGAATTGAGCTAATTAATACCATAAGTTTATAAGTTTAATATTATTCATTGTTTGGAATCTTAATTCTTACTCTTGTCCTTTTGTGTATCCCCCTATGTTCCCCCTTATGTTAGTGGTGCATGGCAAGGAAAACATGTGATATTTCCTTTTCAACTGATATCTTAAATATTTGGATTAACAGTAGTCATAACATGACCAATCACATCCTCTATAAAGATAATCAGAAATAGGAGTTAAACTATTCCCAGTTCCTATCAGTTTCAGTAGTAGGATTTAGTGATTCATCAGTTACATATAACACCCAGCACTCATCATAACAGGTGCCTTCCTTAATACCCATTACCCATTTAACCCATCCCCCTGCCCACCTCCCCTCCAGAAACCCTCAGTTTCTCTATAGTTAAGAGTCTGTTATGCTTTGTTTCTTTTCCCCCACGTATATTCATCTGTTTCATTTCTTAAATTCCAATATGAGTGAAATCATATGATATTTGTCTTTCTCTCCTGACTTACTTCACTTCGCATAATACGCTTTAGCTCTATCCATGTCGTTGCAAATGGCAAGATTTCATTCCTTTTTTGGCTGAGTAATACTCCATTTTATATATTTGTACTACAACTTCTTTATTCATCAACTCTGATGATAATACTAAACAACCATTAGAACTAATATATGAATTTAAGAAGTTTATGAAGCAAAGGTGAACATATGAAAATCGATTGCATTTTCATGTCCTAGTGATGAACTATTGGAATATGAAGTTAAAGAAACAATACCACTTAAACTCTAATAACTGGAATTGAAATAAAAATTTGGAGAAAGAAAAAAATTGCATGAAGAACATGAAATATATAGGGATAAATTTAACAAAATATAGGCAAGATCTATATGCTGAAAACTACCTAACATTGCCAGAGTTACTTAAAGAACTAAGTAAATGGCAAATCTCCCACCATGAATTAGAAAATTAAGTATTAAGAGGTCACTTTACTTCCACATTGATCCAGAGATTCAACAAAATCCCAATAGACATCCCAGCAGGCACTATGTAGATATTGACAGTTTATTCTAAAATATATATTGGGGTACAAAGGAACTTCAAAGATAGTTTCAGAAAAGATGAAGTTGGCAGACTAACAAATACTACCTGGTTTCAAGACTGATAATAAAGCTCCATGTATTAGGACAGCTCCATGTATTAGGTATGGGCATGAGAATAGGCTTGGAAACATAGAGATCAACAGAACAGAATAGAGTACCTAGAAATTAGACGCATATAGATGTAGTCATTTTATTTTTCAACATATACATCAAGGCAATTCAAATATTTTACAAAGCTTTTATACTGGGAAATACAGCTTGCATAAAAAAACAGAAGTATAGCTCAGTGATTTATCACAGATACCATCAGCTGTGTAACTGCTGCCCTGGTCAACAAATAAAACATTGATAGGGTCTCAGAAAATTCCTCTCGTTCCCATTCCTTGCTACCAAAGATAATTGATGTCCTGACTTGTATGGTAATCACAACCTACTTTTACTTATGATTTTATTACCCTAACCCTAGTATCAGTCCTAACACACTGTAGTTTAATTTTACCTTCTTCAGGAACTTTGAATAAATATTCTACAGTGTGCATTTTTCTGTGTCTACTTTCTTTGCCCACATTAAGTTTGTAATTTGTACGGAGTTGTAATTTATTTTCCTTTTTGTAGTTTCTCCGTTGTATGAGGATTTCATATTGTATCTAGCTGTTCTGCTGTTTATGACCATAGCTGTTTTCTGTTTTGTTTTTGTTAAATATAATTTATTATCAAATTGGTTTCCATACACACCCAGTGCTCATCCCAACAAGTGCCCTCCTCCCTGCCCATCACCCACTTTCCCCTCTCCCCCACACCCCATCAACCCTCAGTTTGTTCTCTGTATTTAAGAGTCTCTTATGGTTTGCCTCCCTCTCTCTCTATTTGTAACTTTTTCCCCCTTCCCCTCCCTCATGGTCTTCTGTTAAGTTTCTCAAGATCCTCATATCAGTGGAAGCATATGTTGTCTTTCTCTGACTGACTTATTTCACTTAGCATAATTCCATCCACATTGCTGCAGATGGCCAGATTCCATTCTTTCTCATTGACAAGTAGTATTCCATTGTGTCTATAAACCACATCTTCTTTATCCATTCATCAGTTGATGGACATTTGGGCTCTTTCCACAATATGGCTATTGTTGAAAGTTCTGCTGGAAACATGGGGTACATGTGCCCCTATGCATCAGCACTCCTGTATTCCTTGGGCAAATTCCTAGCAGTGCCATTGCTGGGTCACAGTGTAGTTCTATTTTAATTTTTTGAGAAACCTCCACACTGTTTTCCAGAGCAGCTGCACCAGTTTTCATTCCCACCAACAGTGCCAGAGGGTTCCCATTTTGCCACATCCTCGCCAGCATCTCTAGTCTCCTGATTTTAGCCACTCTGACGGGTATGAGGTGATATCTCAGTGTGGCTTTGATGCGTATTTCTGATGAAGAGTGACGTTGAGCATCTTTTCATGTGTCTGTTGGCCATCTGGATGTCTTCTTTGGAAAAGTGTCTATTCATGTCTTTGCCCATTTCTTTAATGGATTATTTGTTTTTCGGGTGTTGAGTTTGGTGAATTCTTTATAGATTTTGGATACTAGCCCTTTATCCAATATGTCATTTGTAAATATCTTTTCCCATTCTGTCGGTTGCCTTTTAGTTTTGTTGATTGTTTCCTTTGCAGTGCAGAAGCTTTTTATCTTGATGAGGTCCTAATAGTTTATTTATGCTTTTAATTCCCTTGCCTTTGGAGACATGTCGAGCAAGAAATTGCTGCAGCTGAGGTCAAAGAGGTTGTTGCCTGCTTTCTCCTCTGGGTTTTGATGGTTTTCTGTCTCACATCTAGGTCTTTCATTTATTTTGAGTTTATTTTTGTGTATGGTATAAGAAGGTGGTCTAGTTTCATTCTTCTGCATGTTGGTGTCCAGTTTTCCCAGCACCATTTGCTAAAGAGACTGTCTTTTTTTCCATTGGACACTCTTTCCAGCTTTGTCAAAGATTAGCTGGCCGTACATTTGTGTGTCCAATACTGGGTTCTCTATTCTATTCCATTGGTCTATGTGTCTGTTTTTGTGCCAATGCCATACTGTCTTGATGATTACAGCTTTATAGTAGAGGCTGAGGTCTGGGATTGTGATGCCTCCTAATTTGGTCTTCTACAAAATTACTTTGGCTATTCAGGGCCTTTTGTGGTTCCATGCAAATTTTAGGATTGCTTATTCTAGCTTCGAGAAGAATGCTGGTGCAATTTTGATTGGGATTGCATTGAATGTGTAGATAGTTTGGGTAGTATTGATATTTTGACAATATTTATTTTTCCAACCCATGAGCACGGAATGTTTTTCCATTTCTTTGTATCTTCTTCAATTTCCTTCATAAGCTTTCTGTAGTTTTTTTTTTTTTTTTTAATTTTTTTTTTTCAACGTTTATTTATTTTTGGGACAGAGAGAGAGACAGAGCATGAACGGGCGAGGGGCAGAGAGAGAGGGAGACACAGAATCGGAAACAGGCTCCAGGCTCTGAGCCATCAGCCCAGAGCCCGACGCGGGGCTCGAACTCACGGACCGCGAGATCATGACCTGGCTGAAGTCGGACGCTTAACCGACTGCGCCACCCAGGCGCCCCAAGCTTTCTATAGTTTTCAGCATATAGATCTTTTACATCTTTGCTTAGGTTTATTCCTAGGTATTTTATACTTCTTAGTGCAATTATGAATGGGATCAGTTTCTTTATTTGTCTTTCTGTTGCTTCATTATTAGTATATAAGAATGCAACTGATTTGTGTACATTGATTTTGTATCCTGTGACTTTGCTGAATTCATGTATCAGTTTTAGCAGACTTTTGGTGGAGTCAATCAGGTTTTCCATGTATAATATCATGTCATCTGTAAAAAGTGAAAGCTTGATTTCATCATTGTCAATTTTGATGCCTTTGATTTCCTTTTGTTGTCTGATTGCTGATGCTAGCACTTCCAACATTATGTTAAACAACAGCGGTAAGAGTGGACATCCCTGTCATGTTCCTGATCTCAGGGGGAAAGCTCTGTTTTTCCCCATTGAGGATAATATTAGCTGTGGGCTTTTCATAAGTGGCTTTTATGATGTTATGTTCCTTCTATCCCGACTTTCTCGAGGGTTTTTATTAAGAAAGTTGCTGAATTTTGTCAAATGCTTTTTCTTCATCGATTGACAGGATCATATGGTTCTTTTCTTTTATTAATGTGATGTATCACATTGATTTGTGAATGTTGAACCTGCCCTGCATCCCATGAATGAATCCCACTTGATCATGGTGAATAATTCTTTTTATATGCTGTTGGATTCGATTTGCTAGTATCTTATTGAGAATGTTTGCATCCATATTCATCAGGGATATTGGCCTGTAGTTGTCTTTTTTTACTGGGTGTCTATCTGGTTTAGGAATAAAGTAATGTTGGCTTCATAAAATGAGTCTGGAAGTTTTCCTTCCCTTTCTATTTTTTGGAATAGCTTGAGAAGGATAGGTATTATCTCTGCTTTAAATGTCTGGTAGAATTCCCCAGGGAAGCCATCTGGTCCTGGACTCTTATTTGTTGGGAGATTTTTGGTAACTGATCTAATTTCTTCGCTGGTTATGGGTCTGTTCAAGTTTTCTATTTCTTCCTGTTTGAGTTTTGGATGTGTGGGTGCTTAGGAATTTGTCCATTTCTTCCAGGTTGTCCAGTTTGTTGGCATATAATTTTTCATAGTATTCCATGATAATTGCTTGTATCTCTGAGGGATTGGTTGTAATAATTCCATTTTCATTCATGATTTTATCTATTTGGGTCATCTCACTTTTCTTTTTGAGAAGCCTGGCTAGAGGCTTATCAATTTTGTTTATTTTTTCAAAAAACCAACTCTTGGTTTCGTTGATCTGCTCTACAGTTTTTTTAGATTCTATATTGTTTATTTCTGCTCTGATCTTTATTATTTCTCTTCCTCTGCTGGGTTTAGGCTGTCTTTGCTGTTTGCTTCTATTTCCTTTAGGTGTGCTGTTAGATTTTGTATTTGGGATTTTTCTTGTTTCTTGAGATAGGCCTGGATTGCAATGTATTTTCCTCTCAGGACTGCCTTTGCTGCATCCCAAATCGTTTGGATTGTTGTATTTTCATTTTCATTTCTTTCCATATATTAAAAAAATTTTTTTTAACGTTTATTCATTTTAGAGACAGAGAGAGAGACAGAGCGTGAATGGGGGAAGGTCAGAGAGAGAGGAAGACACAGAATCTGAAACAGGCTCCAGGCTCTGAGCTGTCAGCACAGAGCCCGACGCGGAGCTCGAACTCACGGACCACGAGATCATGACCTGAGCCGAAGTTGGTCACCCAACCAACTGAGCCACACAGGCGCCTCCCCCCCCCATATATTTTTTAATATCTTCTCTAATTGACTGGTTGACCCATTCATTCTTTAGTAGGGTGTTCCTTAACCTCCATGCTTTTGGAGGTTTTCCAGACTTTTTCCTGTGGTTGATTTCAAGCTTCATGGCATTGTGGTCCGAAAGTATGCATGGTATGATCTCAATTCTTGTATATTTATGAAGGGCTGTTTTGTGACCCAGTATGTGATCTATCTTGGAGGATGTTCCATGTGCACTGGAGAAGAAAGTATATTCTGTTGCTTTGGGATGCAGAGTTCTAAATATATCTGTCAAGTCCATCTGATCCAATGTATCATTCAAGGCCCTTGTTTCTTTATTGACCATGTGTCTCGATGATCTATCCATTGTTGTAAGTGGGGTATTAAAGTCCCCTGCAATTACCACATTCTTGTCGATAAGGTTGCTTATGTTTGTGAGTAATTGTTTTATATATTTGGGGCTCCCGTATTCGGTGCATAGACACTTATAATTGTTAGTTCTTCTTGATGGATAGAGCCTGTAATTATTATATAATGCCCTTCTTTATCTCTTGTTACAGCCTTTAATTTAAAGTCTAGTTTGTCTGATATAAGTATGGCTACTCCAGCTCTCTTTTGACTTCCAGTAGCATGATAAATAGTTCTCCATCCCCTCACTTTCAATCTGAAAGTGTCCTCAGGTCTAAAATGAGTCTCTTGTAGACAGCAAATAGATGGGCCTTGTTTTTTTATCCATTCTGATACCCTATGTCTTTTGGTTGACGCATTTAGTCCATTTACATTCAGTGTTATTATAGAAAGATATGGGTTTAGAGTCATTGTGATGTCTGTAGGTTTCATGCTTGTAGCGATGTCTCTGGTACTTTGTAGTCCATGCAACATTTCACTCACAGAATCCCCCTTAGGATCTCTTGTAGGTCTGGTTTAGTGGTGATGAATTCCTTTATTCCTAGTGTCTTTTGGATCATAGCCCAAAGTGAGGGGTGCTACTAGGGCCAACGTCCTTTTGGGAGTACCATCCTCTAGCCTTTTCTTCTGATAAAGTTCATCCAAATTCTTACAGAATCCCTCAGAGGGGTAAAAAAAAGTAACACATTTACCTAGCCTCTGTAGATGTGTGTCCTTTGAAACCTGGCTTGCCAATTCATTTTAAATTTTATACTCCACTCACCTTTGTCTTTAGGCAGATCGTGTGTGTGTGTGTGTGTGTGTGTGTGTGTGTGTGTGTGTGTGTCTGTGTGTGTGTGTGAATATAAATGTTCATTCCACGGTGCACAATTTTTAGTCACTTTCACCTGTCATGATGCTATGAACAAAATTTTACAGGGTATTCTACATTATAGGAATTTAATGGTTCTTGGTTACCTGTACATGCTATAATTTTTCATTCATTTTGCTTTTTTACAAGACAACAACCACCAAACAATAACATGTCCGCTGCTTTTTTAAAAGAAATTATGCCTCCCTCCCATTCATTTGTAAAACATACACAACGCTGGAATAAATATATTCTAGTATATGAATGTTTTTGCATATTAATGATTTATTTTCTCCTTAGAAGTTTTCTAACTTTTATAAGTAGATTGCTGGTGCCAAATGTATTTTTAAAAAATTTTTTTGATACTCAGTTTCCCTCCAGAAAATTTACACCAATTTGTAATCTCATTGGTAGCAATGTCAGTGCTTCTATTGAACATAGCTAAGAAAATCCCCCCTGATATTATCCCAAAACATTTTCAGTTACCTCAGCTCTTCTTAGATTTAGTCTTTTTGATGTTACTCTTTTTTTAAAACTTTTTTAAATGTTTACTTTATATTTGAGAGAGAGACAGAGCACAAGCAGGGGAGGGGCAGAGAAAGAGGAAGACACAGGATCTGAAGCTGACTCCAGGCTCTGAGCTGTCAGCACAGAGCCTGACTCGGGGCTTGAACTCACAAACCATGAGATCATGACTTTAGCTGAAGTCGGTGCTTAACTGACTGAGCCACCCAGGTGCCCTGATATTATTCTTATTATTCTTTTCTATTTGTCATTTTAATATACTCTTCCAGGTTTATCACTTCTTATTTAAATGCCAACCAGGAATGCTTTGAGTTCTCACATTCACATGTTCTGTTTAGAGTTGATTAAGTGGCTGTAGTATAATTGTAATTGTGTTAAGATTGTGGCAGAAATATAAGTTATGAGTATGATGATGATGCAATCATTTAAAAATCTATACTAACATATTTATAAAAGCATGTGCACTGTGATTACAGCTACATACAACATGAAAAGATTAGATAGTAATACACCCAGTGCATGATGTCATATGTGGTACTGATTACTGTTTTTCTTATCTCCTTACCCCAGAGCAATTCTACAGAGTTGTGCTGTTGGGTTTTTACAATTAAATTGTCAATGCAAACCAAAATATTGCCAGTACAATTCAGTCTACTATCATGGATCTACCTTTTATTCAGCCAGTCATCTTATAAAAAGTTCAAATGAGCTAAAACAGCTAAATAAATGGGTCTTTCATCATTCTTCTATTACTAATTACGTGTTTATTTTCTCCTTACTACAAAAAATACTTACAGTGATTACTAAGAGAAGATACCATAAAATAATAAAAATTAGCTATCAGTGGAAAGAAAAGACAAAGCAAAACTGAGAGGAACATAGAATGGAGCTAGGAATGAGGCTTCTAAAAAACATATATTCTGGAACCCCAAAACATGTGGCAGGTGGGCCATATACTTATTTTAAGTTTTCTAATAGCCAAAAAACAAAAAACAAAAAAACATAAAAACAAATTTAGTTGGCACAGTAGCCCATGAGATGGAAAAAAGTACAATTAAACTCAAGATACCATCCAACTATTTACTTTTTTAGTTTAAGCTTTGAAGTTCTAAGATCAGAAATAAAGTTACCTTCAGAACTCTCCCATAGAAGATACTGTGTGATGGCATGAAGGTGTCTTTTTCTAATGGACCTGGCAGTCTCTTTTTCTTAGAGATCACACCCAAGCACGGTTCAGTTGAAGTAATTCTTGAGGCCAATATGACCAGGTGTCGGTAAAGGAGCCCTTGGGTGGACCGATACAGATTTTATGTGTGCATTCTATGGATAAATAGAATATATGTAAAGAAATGGATGAGCTACATGGTTTTTGGCATTGTGTTTACAGTTTTCTTTCTCAAACTTAAAAATATTACTTATGGATAGTTGACAAATGTTATATTCGTTTCAGATGCACTACATAGTGATTCAATAATGCTATACATTGTTCACAATAAGCATATTCACCATCTGTCACTATACCATTATTACAGTGTTATTGACTATAATTCCCTTTGCTGTACTTTTCCTGACTTTTCTGTTTTATAACTAGAAATTAGTACCTCTCGAATCCCTTTTGCCTATTTCTCCCATTGTTTCTGGCAACTACCAGTTCCCTGTATTTACGAGCAACTACCAGTTCCCTGTATTTATGAGTCTGTTTCTTTCTTTGTTTATTCATTTTTTTTTCAATTCCACATATTAGTGAAATCATATAGTATTTGTCTTTCTCTGATTAATTTCATTTAGTATAATACATCCTCTACGTCATCTCTGTCACAAGTGACAAGATCTCATTCTTTTTTTTTTTAATTTTTTTTACATTTATTTATTTTTGAGAGACAGAGTGAGAAAAAGTGAGAGTGGGGGAGGGGCAGAGAGGGAGGGAGACACAGGATCTGAAGCAGGCTCCAGGCTCTGAGCTGTCAGCACAGAGCCTGACTCCGGGCTTGAACCAACAGACCGTGAGATCATGACCCGAGCCGAAGTCGGATGCTCAACCAACTGAGCCACCCAGGCGCCCCGATCTCATTCTTTTTTATGGCCCAGTAATAATCGTTCTTTTTTATGGCCCTGTGTGTGTGTGTGTGTGTGTGTGTGTGTGTTTGCATGCACACACGCGTGTGTGCGCGTGCCACATCTTCTTTATCCATTTATCTATCAATGGACACTTAAGCTGCTTCCATATTTTGGCTATGGTAAATAATGCTGCAATGAACATAGGGACAAAAGACCTGAATAGACATTTTCAAAGAAGACAACAGATTTAAGAAAAGATTCTTAATATCACTTATCAGGGAAATGCACATAAAAACCTCAATGAGATAACACCATATCAGTCAGAATGGCTAGGATAAAAAAGACAAGAAATAACAAGAAATAACAAGTGTTGATGAGGATGTGGAGAAAAGGTTACCCTGTACACTGTGGTGGGAATATAAATTGGTGCAACAACTGTTGAAAACGGTATTGAGTTTCCTCCAAATATTAAAATATTTCCTTCCAAATATTAAAAATAGAAATACCATATGATCCAGGAATTCCACCACTGGGTATTAACTCAAAGAAAAGTCAAACACTGATTTGAAAAGATATATTCACCCTCAGTCAAACTTCTGATATTTGATGGGAGATTGTACTTGGAATATCTGAGTTGCAGTTCTATATTTTAGCAGTCAAATATAGATCTATTAGCCTTGATAGACACTTGAGCTTGGGCAGTGCGGAGAGCTTCTGAGGGAGTGAGGAACCCAAAATAAGATTTATTCCCATATATATGGATATCCCATCTCCATTCACGGATGAGTCATCAGAATTGCCAGAAGGGCAATATTTCCTCTCAAAGAGTAGTTTCTGCTTTAACATACAGATTAATGGACAATGAAATTTTCTTGTATAAAGTACTGTCAGAAAAATGTGAATTGGAGATATTTTAAGGTGATAACCAAACCCTTACCTTGGCTTGAAAAATCTCAGTGAAGCACTTTTAGAATGCCTAATTTTGAGCTTTATATTTTCCAGTGGTTTCTCTAAAATAAACTATGGATTATAGTTCTGAGTTATTTTGGGGATTATTATTTACAACTCAGTTAAAAGATAGGTAAATATCTGCTACCAGTAACGTTTTTTTCTTTTTAGAGATAGTGGGCCTATGGTCTATTTATGTCACTTTTAGTATATGATTTTAAATCTTCCGATCTGCCTATGGTAGAAAATTTATTTTTCTTAAACAGAAAGACACGATCCAGTTCAACTAAAATCAAAACAGAGTTCAAGAATTTAAAAGAATATAGTAGTGCTATGGAAAACATATTTCAGTTTTAACCCAGGTATAAAATTATGATTTGATTTGTCAAAAAAAAAAGCCCATTTTTATTGCTCCTAACCTTTCTGGTTCCTAAAGACTCATTGTATGTCAGCTATATGTACAGAATAATGTCCTGGGGAAAAGGTGGATATAGGTAGGATATGGTAGCTGGAGTAAGGGGCTTATAACCCCACTTGGGAAAGTAACAAATACATTCCTGACATGTTAAATGGAAATAGAAGAAAGTAAAAGACATTCATGGATGGTTGAGGAGAGACCACATTAATTATAATTGAATTCAAAATTCAGTGACATTCAGCACAAATGCCAAGAAAACTCTGTAGACCAAGGTTTGCTGAAACTAGTTTCTCATCCTAAAGCAAAGATTTAGTGTTGGTTCTGTATCTTGATGTGTAGATATGATGATGACTTTGAATTCCTCTGAAAAGGACTTTTTTCAATATAAGAAATGATGTATGATTGTTCTAATCAAACATAGATTTAAAACAATCAAAATAAGTGGTATTCATGGTGTGTTATATTTGAATAACATCATGTCATTTTCATAGTTCTTTCCACATAGGCTTTCATAGCTCTTTCTGCTCCTGCTTCATGCCAGCCCCATAAAAAAGACCAGGCGGGTGTTTTGCCTGATTTACTGATAAGAATATCAAGACTTCAGAAGGTTAAAAGATTTGTCTATGGTAGCACTGATTATATCCCAGGAGCATTGGCTACACATATTTTTCTTTTTCTTTTCTTTTTTTTTTTTAACTTTAGAATGGTTTCCGCATTTTTATTTTTTATATATAATTTATTGTCAAGTTAGCTAACATATAGTGTATACCGTGTGCTCTTGGTTTTGGGGGTAGATTCCTGTGATTCGTCACTTACATACAACACCCAGTGCTCATCCCAGCAAGGGCCCTTCTCAATGCCCATCACCCATTTCCTGCTCTCCCCCATGTCCCCTCTATCAGCCCTCTGTATTTAAGAGTCTGTTATGATTTGCCTCCCCCTCTGTTTGAAACTAATTTTTTACCTTCCCTTCCCCCATGGTCTTCTGTTAAGTTTCTCAAGTTCTACATACGAGTGAAACCATATGATATCTGTCTTTCTCTGACTGACTTATTTCACTTAGCATAATACCCTCCAGTTCCATCCACATTGCTGCAAATGGCAGGATTTCATTCTTTCTCATTGCCAAGTGGTATTCCATTGTATGTGTAAACCACATCTTCTGTATCTATTCATCAGTTGATGGACACGTGGGCATTTTCCATAACTTGACTATTGTTGAAAGTGCTGCTATAAACATTGGGGTACAAGTGCCCCTATGAATCAGCACTCCTGTATCCTTTGGATAAATTCCTAGTAGTGCTCTATTACTGGGTTGTAGGGTAGTTCTATTTTTAATTGTTTAAGAACGTCCACTCTGTTTTCCAGAGCTGTTGCACCAGTTTGCATTCCCACCAACAGTGCAAGAGGGTTCCCGTTTCTCCACATCCTCACCAACATCTGTTGTTTCCTCAGTTGTTCATTTTAGCCACTCTGACTGGTATGAGGCAGTATCTCATCATGGTTTTGATTTGTATTTCCCTGATGGTGACTGATATTGAGCATCTTTTCTGTGTCTGTTGGCCATCTGGATGTCTTCTTTAGAAAAGTGTCTATTCATGTCTTCTGCCCATTTCTTCACTGGATTATTTGTTTTTTGGGTGTTGAGTTTGGTAAGTTATTTATAAATTTTGAATACAGACTTTTTATCTGATATGTTATTTGCAAGTGTCTTCTCCCATTCTGTCAGTTGCCTTTTAGTTTTGTTGATTGTTTCTTTTGTGGCACAGAAGCTTTTTATCTTGATGAGGTCCCAATCAATAGTTCATTTGACTTTTAATTCCCTTGCCTTTGGAGATGTGTTGAGCAAGAAATTACTGTGGCTGAGGTCAAAGAGGTTGTTGCCTGCTTTCTCCTCTAGGGTTTTGATGGTTTCTGTCTCACATTTAGGTCTTTTATCCATTTTGAGTTTATTTTTGTGAATGGTGTAAGAAAGTGGTCTAGTTTCATTCTTCTGCATGTTGCTGTCCAGTTGTCCCAGCACCATTTGCTAAAGAGACTGTCTTTTTTTCCATTGGATACTCTTTCCTGCTTTGTCAAAGCTTAGTCGGCCATACATTTGTGTGTCCAATACTGGGTTCTCTATTCTATTCCATTGGTCTATGTGTCTGTTTTTGTGCCAATACCATATTGTCTTGATGATTTAAGCTTTATAGTAGAGGCTAAAGTCTGGGATTGTGATGCCTCAAGCTTTGGTTTTCTTATTCAGGATTGCTTTGGCTATTCAGGGTCTCTTGTGGTTGCATACAAATTTTAGGATTGTTTGCCTATCTTTGACTAGAATGCTGGTGCAATTTTGATTGGTGTGGCATTGAATGTGTAGATTGCTTTGGATAGTATTGACATTTTAACAATATATATTCTTCCAATCCATGAGCATGGAATGTTTTTCCATTTCTTTGTGTCTTCTTCAGTTTCCTTCATAAGCTTACTATAGTTTTCAGCATACAGATATTTTACATTTTTGGTTAAGTTTATTCCTAGGTATTTTATGGTTCTTGGTCCAATTGTAAATGAGACTGATTTCTTGATTCCCCTTTCTGCTGCTTCATTATTGGTGTATAGAAATGCAACCCATTTCTGTGCATTGATTTTGTACCCTGCGACTTTACTGAATTCATGTATCAGTTCTAGCATCTTTTTGGTGGAGTCTATTGGGTTTTCCATGTAGAATATCATTTCATCTGCAAAAAGTGAAAGCTTGACTTATTCTTTGCCAATTTGGATGCCTTTTATTTCATGTTGTTGTCTGATTGCTGAGGCAAGTACTTCCAACACTATGTTAAACAATGGTGAGAGTGGACATCCTCTTCATGTTCCTGATTTCAGGGGGAAAGTTTTTCCCCACTGAGGATGATATTAGTTGTGGGCTTTTCATATATGGCTTTTATGATGTTAAGCTATGTATGTTCCTTCTATCCCAACTTGAGGGTTTTAATTAAGAAAGGATACTATATTTTCTCAAATGCTTTTTTCTGTATCTATTGACAGGATCATGTGGTTCTTATCCTTTCTTCTATTAATGTGATGTATAGAATTACCAGCCCTGCAGCCAAGGAGTGAATCCCACTTGATCATGGTGAATAATTCTTTTTATATGCTGTTGAATTTGATTTGCTAGTATCTTCTTGAGAATTTTTGCATCCACGTGTGATTCTCCTTTTTATTGGGCTCTCTCTCTAGTTTGGGAATCAGCATAATGCTGGCCTCATAGAATGAGTCTGGAAGCTTTCATTTCATTTATATTTTTTGGAATAGCTTGAGAAGTATAGGTATTAACTCTGCCTTAAATGTCTGATAGAATTCCCCTGGGAAGCCATCTGGTCCAGGACTCTTATTTGTTGGGAGATTTTTGACAACTGATTCAATTTATTTGTTGGTTATGGGTCTGTTCAAATTTTCTATTTCTTCCCATTTGAGTTTTGTTAGTGTGAGGGTGTCTAGGAATTTGTCCATTTTTTCCAGGTTGTCCAGTTTGTTGGCATGTAATTTGTCACAGTATTCTCTGATAATTGTTTGTATTTCTGTGGTGTTGATGTGATCTGTCCTTTTTCCTTTGTGATTTAATCTATTTGGGTCCTCTCTTTTCTTTTTTGAGAAGTTTGGCTAGGGGTTTATCAATTTTGTTTATTTTTTCAAAAACCCAGCTCTTACATTCATTGATGTATTCTACCTTTTTAAAAAAATTCTATATTGTTTATTTCTGCTTTAATCTTTATTTCTCTTCTTCTGCTGGCCATGGGGTTTCTTTGTTTCTTTGCTGTTCTGCTTCTAATTCCTTTAGATGAGTCATTAGGTTTTGTATTTGGGATTTTTCTTGTTTCTTGAGATAGGCCTGGATTGCAGTGTATTTTCCTGTTAGGACTGCCTTTGCTGCATCCCAAAGAGTTTGGACTGCTGTGTTTTCATTTTCATTTGCTTCCATATGTTTTTTTAAATTTCTTTTTTAATTGCCTGGCTGACCCATTCATTGTTTAGTAGGTTGCTCTTTAACCTCCATTCCTTTGGTGTTTTCCAATTTTTTTCTTGTGATTGAAACGATTTCAAACTTAATTTCAAGTGTCATAGCATTGTTATTTGCAAATATGCATGGTGTGATCTCAATTCTTTTATTTTTATGGAGGCCTCTCTCATGATCCAGTATGTGATCTATCTGGGAGAATTTTGCATGTGCACTTGAGAGGAATGTGTATACTGCTTCTTTTGGATGAAAAGTTCTGAATGTATCTGTCAAGTCCATCTGGTCCAATGGATCCTTCAAAGCCATTGTTTTTTTTTTTTTTTTTTTATTTTGCCTAGAAGATCTGTCCATTCACTAAGTCCCCTGAAATTACCATATTCTTATTAATAAGATTGCTTATGTTTGTGATTAATTATTTTATATATTTGGGTGAATTCAATTGGGGGCATAAGCATTTATAATTGTTAGCTCTTCTTGATGGATAGACCATGTAAATATGATAAAATGCCCCTCTTCATCTCTTCTTACAGACTTTAGTTTAAATCTAGTTTGTGTGATGTAAGTATGGCTACTCCAGCTTTCTTTTGACTTCCATAGCATGATAGATGGTTCTCCATCCCCTCACTTTCAATCTGAAGTTGCCTTTAGGTCTAAAAATGGTTCTCTTGTAGACAGCATATAGATGGATCTTGTTTTTCTTTAAATTTTTTTAATGTTTATTTATTTTTGAGAGAGACAGAGACAGAGCGTGAGTGGGGGAGGGGCAGAGAGAGAGGGAGACACAGAATCCGAAGCAGGCTCCAGGTTCTGAGCCTGTCAGCATAGAGCCCGACACAGGGCTTGAACTCACAAACCCTGAGGTCATGACCTGAGCTGAGTCAGACACCTAACTGACTGAGCCACCCAGGCGCTCCTGGATCTTGTTTTTTAATCCATTCTGATACCCTCTGTCTTTTAATCGGAGCATTTAGTCCTTTTACATTCAGCATTATTATTGAAAGATATGGATTTAGTGTCCTTGTGTTATTTGTAGGTTTCATGGTTGTGGTGATGTGTCTGGTCTTTTGTAGTCTTTGCAGCATTCCACTCACAGAGTACCCCTTACGATCTCTTGCAGGGCTGGTTTAGGGGTCATGAACTCCCTCGGTTTTTGTCTGTCTGGGAAAGCCTTTATCCTTCCTTCTATTCTGGATGCAGCCTTGCAGGATAGAGAATTCTTGGCTGCATATTTTTCCTATTCAGCACATTGAATGTTTCCTGCCACTCCCTTCTGGCCTGCTAAGTTTTGGCGGACAGGTCTGCTACTACCTTTATGTGCCTACCCTTGTAGTTTAAGGTCCATTTGTCCCTAGCTGCTTTCAGAATTCCCTCTTTATCTTTGTATTTTGCCAGTTTCACTATGAGATGCCACGGAGAAGACCTATTCCTGTTAAATCTGAAGGGAGTTTTCTTTGCCTCCTTGAGTTGGATATCTTCTTCCTTCCACAGAATAGGAAAGTTCTAATTTATAATTTATTCAAGTAATCTTTCTGCCCCTTTCTCTCTCTCTTTTTCTGGAACTCCTATGATATGGGTATTATTAAGTTTCATTGAATCACTTCGTTCTCTTATTCTCCCCTCATGGTCTAATATTTTCTTGTCTCTCTTCTTCTCGGCTTTATCATTTTCCATAATTTTATCTTCTATTTCATTTATTCTCCACTCTGCTTCTTTCATCTTGTTCTTACTGCAATTAGTTTATTTTGCACCTGCTTTATAGCATTTTTAATTCGTCATGACTATTTTTTAGTTCCTTGATCTCCGCAGCAATAGATTCTCTGCTGTCCTCTGTTTTTTTCAAGCCCAGTGATTAATCTTATGCCTATTATTCTAAATTCTTAGCAAATATCTTGTTTATATCTGTTTTGAGCAATTCTCTGGCTGCCATTCTTCCTGGAGTTTCTTTTGAGGTGAATTCTTCCTTTTCATCATTTTGGCTAGTATTCCGTCCCTTACTTGTTGTAATAGTTTGTTAATGTGTCCTGTACCTGCGAGCACTACTATATTAAAAAGGGGTTATACACTGTCCAGGGCCTGGCCTTTCAGGAGGTGTTTTCCTAATATGTTACATGCTCTCTGTTGTTGTGACTCTGGTTGCTTTGTCTCCCTACTTTTAATAGTGGTTTGGACCTTCCACCATGAAGTAACCCTGGAAAAACAATTTTAAAAAGAGGGTGGTGGTGGAAGAAGCCTTATCCCATACAAAGAGAGAAATGACAGGGGTGGGCATAAAGAAAAAAAAAAAAAAAAAAAAAAGAAAATTGACCAGACAGAGTAACCATATGACTTAATCCTGAGAGAGAGAGGAAGATAAATAAGAAGGAGATACAGAAGAGGTGTAAAAATAATAGATTCAATATGTCTGCTTAAAGAAACCAACAACCAGAATAACCAGACTAGAGAACAAAGAAACTAGGGGAAGGAAAGGAAGGAAATAAAAAGGAATATATATACAAAATAAGAATTGACCAAGAATCAAATCAGAAAATGCAAAACCGCTGGGTGCCTTGGAGCCAGTGGCTGTGCTGGTCTGGAGGAAGGGGTTGTCTGGTTAGCCAGTGCCAATCAAACACTGGTAAATTCACAGTGACCAGACTTGGAGGGGTGTGGCTTGGTAGCAGGCAGGTCCTGCCTCCACTGTGGGCCCTTTGTTCCCTAGAGCCTCATCTTGTTGGTGATGGGGATAAAAATGGTGACACCCCAGTCTCTCCTCCCCAGACTGGGTGTCCCAAACACTCTGTTTAAGCCATCTGCACAGTGCTGTGCATGTGGGAGCAGGCTGGGTATGTTCTGCTCCACAGTCTCTTGCGCCTCCCAGGTGCTCAGCGGGATTCAAACCCCCATGTCTTAAAGGGTCCCACTACATGCCCACGGTTTCAGGGAAGTGCCACTCTGCCCAGCCAGATTACAAAGGGCCTCTGGCTCCTCACAGTGCTGCGTGGGCGGGAACAGGGTGGTTTGTCCCATTCCACCATCTCCTGCACCTCCCTGGCACATGGCTGGGATTCAAACCCCATTGTCTTAGGATCTCGCTCTGCTCACCCCAGTTCCAGAAAAATGCCACTCCACCCCAGTGATAGAGGGCCTCTGGCTCCCCACAGTGCTGAGCTGGTGCAAACGAGGCCGTCTGTCCCGCTCCACAGTCTCCTGTGCTTCCCTGGTGCTTGGTTGGGATTCAAACCATCAGTCTTAAAGGATCCCACCTGTACACCCTGGTTCTAGGGTAGAGCCCCCCAGCCCAGCCAGCCGACAAAGGGCCTCTGACTGGCAGGTGCAGGCAGGGTCTTTTGTCCTTGGAATGGCTATGTGCCTTCTTCACAGAGCACTCAAGGGAGGGGATTGCTTTCTCTCACTGAGGACTGCACCTCTGTGCTAGTTACCAAGACTGGGACTGGCTCCCCTTCTCCCCAGGCACGTGAACAGGGCAGCTGGCCCCAGTCCAGAGAAAGCCAGGCACATAGAAATTAGACCTTTCTCTTTTTTTTCTGTTCCCCGGTCCATGGGTTTTCTCTGGTCCAAATACAATCCTACACTTCAACAGCCTCTCTTTCTCTTCCTTTTGTCTCTCCAAAGAAAGGGATCCCTCCCCTGTCTTCCTATGCCTCCCATTTTATCTCTCCAAGTTTTCAATCGTGCACCTATGGCCCACCAAGTTGTCCCCATGGGCCCCTGGAGATGTCTCTGTCACTCTGCAGCTCATACTCTTGGAATTCCAAGTTCTCTGACCTCAACACTGCTGTGTTTGAGGGATAGGGGAACTTCGGGTCCCCCTACTTTGCTGCCAGGTTGACCCTGTTCCTATTTTTCTTTATATTGTATAATTGCTGATAGGTTTAGATAAAACAGATAATATAATAGATTTGTTTTCCATGTGGCATCCAGAAAGTACCTTTTTGGTATCTTGTTATGTATTGGAAGAAAATGAGCTACTGCCGCTGTTCATACTGACAAACCATCTTTTTACTTCTTTTTTATCTGCCAATTCTGTTAGTTCAGTTAAGTGGCTTTTATGTAGTCATCCTAGCATTGTCAATTGCTAGGGGAGATTTGTAGGACCTGTGTGCATACTTCATGGGCTGAAGGAGTTTTCAGTCAATTTGAGGAAAGATTAGATGCACTCAGTAAGGTGTTATGCCACCATCCTGGATGGCATACCGTTACTTCTCAAAATGAATGGTGGCAGGGTGCTGTATCAGTGTTCTGATGCATGAGTGGTCCATGTGAGGTGGAACTTCAGCTAGACTTTTACTGAGAGATTACATTCCATAATGAGGAGAACTGGGGAGTTATGGTAATGGAGTGAAGTTTGACTTAGGGAACATGGAGGGATGGATTTGGGTGGGTGGATGAGAGTCATATAGAAAAAATTAAATGCTAGGCTGAAGAGGTGGCATTTGTAGGTGTTAAAAAGCCACAAAAGAAATTTGTGTTTTGCTTATTTTCTGCTAGTAGAGCTCTGCTATGAAGGAAGGGTTTTGAGATTACCATCATAGCATTGTGATATATTACAATACTGGAGCGTAGCTAAAAAACCGGACTGGACCGAATTTGTTGTTGTTGCTGTTTGTTTATATGAAGTTTTATAAAGTGCTTTCAATATACTTTGTGTTTTGGTGAACTGTGCAATCCTAAAGTGAAACCGTTTATCCCCTTAGTTGTTGCTGCCTTTTTCATGTGGCACAAAGTCAGAGGCTGAGTGGGTCTGTTATTAGGATGATAAAGCTCTCTAGGCAAGAGTTGCTTTGTCAGGGAATGTATAGCTTGCTGCCTGGGTAGGTGCTTGACTACACTTTCCATGAAAGGTTTAGGTATTGCAGAAACGAAAGAGGCAGGATTCTGTGCCTAACGTTTGGCAGCAGGCAAGGAGACATTTTCCTAAAGCAGTGGCTGGACGCACCGCTGTCAGAGCATCAAGCCTTGACATATCCCTCACCCAAGTCTTACTCTGTTCTTGTAAGAATGAGGATATTCTCTGATATTTTTGTCAATCCTCGTAGACGGAATTACTTCAGTTTCACTACTGCGATCTCATTTCCAACATCATGTTAATTAAACAAACTACTAATTTCACCGGCGAAAAGCTATTTCTGACACGCAGTAGGCTGAAAAGCAAAGCCTTTGCTGTCGATCAAGAGAGGAATAGTTGAATGGGGCGTCTGGGTGGCTCAGTCGGGTAAGCGTCTAACTTGGACTCAGGTCACGATCTCACGGTTCATGTGTTTGAGCCCCACGTCTGTGCTGACAGCTCGGAGCCTGGAGCCTGCTTTGGATTCTGTGTCTCCCTCTCTCTCTGCCCCTCCCCCACTTGCACTCTGTCTCTCTCTCAAAAATAAATAAACATTCAAAAAATGTGTATGAACAGTTGAAACAGTATGGAAAGCTGAAATGCTTAGCCAGGTCTGCAATGTGACCCTTATGTAATACTAGCCAAATCCAGGAATCTGAATTCTCAAATAGGGCCAGTGTCTGTAAAGTTAAAGCTTAAACTACAGATATATACACTGTGTCTTACTGTCTATGCTGAACAATAATTTGTGAATTTATTAGATTAATTTGTTAAATGCATTATAGAAATGGCAATGCCTGTCCTGGGTTAACTCCATTTGCTTTATAGTCTCAACACAGTGGTTACAGTACGGTTTTTTGTTGTTGTTGTTTGTTTTGTTTTGTTTTTCATTTGCTCTTCACCTCTACAATACTGTTATTCTCTTTGTTTTACTTTAGGTTGACCATAAGCTATAGGCAAATATACCTACAAGTAAGGAAAATATCATGGAGAGAACCTAGGGCATGTATATTTTGAGTGCATGCATCCTAAAATGGTTAAACATGTTATTCCGAAATCCTAATGAGAAGTTTTGCAAGGTGTTTATAGGCCTCAAAGTGGCCTCCTTTGTGAGATTTCCACTTTGCTTCCTGGCGTTAGGTGTAGTTATGAGCCTTCTCATTCTGTCCAGATTCTGTTAGTCTTCAGCTGGGAAGCACTTTCTTTGCCAGAAGATCCCTGTCCAATTTTTTTACTCTTGGCAAGTTCATTTACTTTTTCGTGGTTTTTGTCCCAAACATTTTGAAGCCTGGACCCATGATAAGTTGGTTTCCTAGGCTTTTTGTTGTTGAAGGCAAGGAAGCTATTATTGTTCTGTGGTGCCCAAGTACAGCCTGTCCTTTCTTTGCCACAAGTGTTTAAACAGATTTTAAAGGGACATCATATTCAAATGTCTTAAAGATTCTAGTTCAGGGAGTTCTCTGAATGTCTGGATTTTCTGGTCTTATATTTCCTTGCAGATGCACACGGAATCTCCACCACAAAAAAAAATTATATTTTTCTATAGAAAATAAATTGAGATCTGCCTGGGTGGCTCAGGCAGTTAAGATTACAACTCTTAGTTTCAGTTCAGGTCATGATCTCATGGTTCATGAGATTGAGTTCTGATTCAGGCTCTGTCCTGACAGCGTGGAGTCTGCTTGGGATTCTCTGTGCTAGCCCCTCCCCCAGGCACTCTCTCTCTCTTTGTCTCAAAATAAATATTTAAAAAAAAATAAATTGAAAAAGAAAGAAAAAGTTGAGACAAGTATGGTTATGAAATTGAAATAATTGTGTGAATGAATGTTGCCATTATGAATCTACATTGGATAGTAGGCAATGCTGTTTTAATGTTTGATACACACACACACACACACACACACACACACACACACACCCTGCATATGTATGTATAAGATAAAAATAATGTTGTAATGTAACAATTAAAAAAACTTCATTTTTTCATGATTGAATTAAAATAGCTTTACATTTTATTTTTTTTATTTTTATTTACAAAATTTTAAATATAGCAAGATCAACTTTACACCTGGGCTGCAGTCAGCCAACCCACTCACTCACTGGATTACACAGAAGGGCAGTTTCCCCGACGAGTCCCACCTGTTCGGCCACCAGCTACACCTCCTGATGAAGAACACAGGTCTAAGGATGTTGAAACAGGTAGGAGCCCAGAATGTTCTAAAAGTGTGTGATGTAAAGTACTGTGCAGTGCTTACTGGGTACTAAGTCTTAAATTTCTCTTCTGTATTTCTTAGATTATGATCTGCAGCTAACTCAAACAAAATCAGTAGGAGTCTTGTTAAATTGAAAATTCTTACGCTCCACTTTCAAGGCTGCTGAGTTAAAATTCTAGGGGATAGGGCACTGGAATTGTCCAGTTATTATCGTGTATATAAAAGTTTGTGAATTACTGCTTCAGGTGGCCAGTGGTAGCCACCACCTGAGGTTGAGGCTCCACATCCTGAGTTGGGCTGAGAATGCCAAACGGAAATTTCTGTCTATTGCCTTCGAAGATGGTGGCCACCTTACCTCTCCACTCTGACTCTCTTCCTTTATTGCCTTCCTTGTGCTTTTCTTGATCCTTTTCTTAACTTCAGAGATAATGAGGACATAGAGATACAAGTTTCACTAAATCTAAATTTTGAGTAATCTTTTAAAAACTGTACAGTGTTCAAATGTATCTCAAGATTTTTCTTTTTGGTTGTTTTTCTCTTTGCATCTTTTGTTGTCTTTTAAAGTATTTTGTATTATTGGCTGGGAAGATAGAAAGATTAATGTCAGCTTTATATGGAGGCTGAAAGTAGGAAAGCACTTTGTATTTGTCTTAAGAATTAAGAATCACATTTGTGCAGCAATGTTTTATGAAGTTTGGTTGTTTAATTCCTTTCTAAAAAGTTTTCAGTTTGGTATAATAAATTTCTGACTTCTCAGTAGACTGATCCATAAGTGGAGAGTAAATTGAAGGGCATCATTACTATTCAGATATCTATCTATCACCAAATTTTCCTAAAATAGTAGCATGAGTGTTAGAGTTAAGAATTTTGATTTTCCCCCACATTGACTTATAGAGAAAAAGTCATTAGAAACTCAATTTGGACTTGTAATAACAGAGTATAGCATGAAATATCATTTACCAGCTTTGTAACCTTGGGCAAATTTCTTAATCCCTGTACTCAGTTTCCTCATCTGTCAAATGTCAGTAAGAATAGCATCTACTACATAGGGCTGTTTTGAGAATTATATGACTTAATGCATGTTAAAGCATAGAATTAGCATCCAGAATGTTGCATTGGGCTTGGTATAAGTGTTTGCTATGGTTATTATAATTATTTTCATTATTTCACATCATTATTTATTACTTCCTCATGAGTTCCCTTTAAAACCAACAATAACCCACAGTGTTAAGGATTTTATCCTAGGCTCTTTTCCAAAGGTCTGCAAAGCAAACTCAGTGTTTATAATCCTGTATTTACCCTAGTCTCTGGAGGGATGCACTTATGTCTTTCTTCTTTCTACTGAAGCCCAGAATGGGGGGCCCACACCCAACCCAGAATGACCCTTTTTTTAATGTCAGATGCTTTTGAAACACACTGCTTAGTGTTCACTCGATGGACTGTACTCCCTAAAATGAGCAACAAATGAAAGATAGGAGGTAGGAAATGTTGTTCCATGTAGGGCTCTGAATTTCTTATAACACAGTACAGTCGATCAAGGGCCAAGGTAGATTCCTTAATGCAAATATCTTCAGAGATGAAGGGTTCTAACATGATGGCACCTGAGAATAAAGCAATTACATAAAAGTGTATTTCGTGTTAAAAAGAAAAACCCAGGGGCGCCTGGGGTGGCTCAGTCGGTTGAGCGACTTCGGCTCAGGTCATGATCTCATGGTTCATGAGTTTGAGCCCTGCATCAGGCTCTGTGCTGACAGCTCAGAACCTGGAGCCTGCTTCAAATTTTGTGTCTCCCTCGCTCTCTGCCCCTCCCCCGCTTGCTCTCTCTCTCAAAAATAAACATTGAAAATAAAAAAAAAAAAAAACACACAACTAAAAGTATTGATCCTGTTAAGTACACTGTATTATTCATGTTAAAAGTTACATTGATTACTTGGCAGGAAATAGCCAGGTATAGATACAGAAGAACTAAATTACAGTTTCATTGAGAGTTCTCTTAACAGTTGTCCATGTCCTGTGTTTTACATCATGATTAGTGTGGTATTTTCATTTTATTCTTCTCTAGTATGTCTTTCTCCACTTTTCTGAAACATTTATATTCTCTTCTAAAATTTTAAGGTACTTTAAAAATGTTATGAAATATTTTATATTATTGATTTTGTATACTGGAGGAGGACTAGATTGAAAGGTAGTGATAATATACATTTTAGTTTGGTAAAAGATAATAGTTGGAATTGATACTAGGAAATTTGTAACTTAGTTTTTTCTTTGTTGTTTGGTGTAGCTTATAAAATGACAGAGAAAGTAATTTTTAATATAATAACTTGTATCCTTTTAAAATATGCATTCTTGAAGAGGATGATGGGGGTAAGTGGAAAATAATTTCATGTAGTGATTTGTTTTTCTCCACTTGATCTGTTATAAACCTCAATAGCTATATAGCTTTCTTTTGTTCAAATGATATAATGGTACTTTTCTAAACTTTTCCTGCTGTGACTCCATGGGGTATTCTGATTCTGGGGCCATTTATTAACTATTTGCAGTACACTTAATGACAATTGCTATACATTGTTTTGTAGTGACATCATGGTGAAAGTCAGTATTTGCAACATGTGGACCCTTTCAATTTTAGTTTAAAAGAGTTCAATGACTTTATTTTCTTTCTGAAGAAGAAAGACTTTCAGTTACATTTTAGAAAATTGAAAACTTGTGGGATAACTGGGTAGCTCAATTAGTTGAGCAGCCTACCCTTGACTTGGCTCAGGTCATGATCTGATGGTTCATGAGAATGAGCCCCTATTGGGCTCTGTGCTGACAGTGTGGAGCCTGCTTGGGATTTTTTCTCTCTCTCCTTCTCTTTGTGTTCCTCCCTCACTTGTTTCTCTCTCTCTCAAAATAAATGAGTAAATACACTTAAAAATTTTTGAAAACTTGTTTCTTGCCTTTTTTTTTTTTTGGTCTTGGGCTCTTTTTAATATTTATTACTAATTCACATCTCCAGCTAATTCAGATTTCTGTTGCTGCCTCTTCTGCTTTTCTCATGCTTCTGACTTAAGTTTTTGTAATCCCTTCTGTGAGGAAGGTTTTTATCCACCTTTCATATATTGAGAAAGAACCAACTCTCCTAATATGGATTTGAGTTGCAGAGGTCAAGGTAAGGCCTTGATTTCTCTTCCCACCAGTGATATGGAGAAGGGCTGCAGATTCTTGGGAATCTTTTGCAGTTGGCATTTTTTTCACAGATCAGCATAAGGTGTGAAAATTGACCTTTTGAAGTCTATAGAATGCCTCCTGGAAAGATAAGCCTAGCTGGAAAGGAAATTGGGGAGCATTGTTCTGCAAAATTTGGTGGCAGAAACATTGATAAGAAGAAAACCTTTCCATTTGTCTTGTTTTCTCTTTCTTTTATCTCTCTTCATTTTCCTTTACTTATATATATAACACCCTCCCCGCCCTCCATGGTTGTTTGTTCTTCTGGAGTCCATGACATTTTATTCATATCTCTATCATACAAATTACTTATGTATTTTAATTTATCTGTTTATGTATATTTGTCTTTGTTGAAGACTCCCAACATTTCAAGACCTTTGGGCACATAGTATATGTTTAAATGTTTAAGTCAATAAATTAAGATCTTTTGTTGAAAAAGATCTAAATAACTATCTACTTAGCACATAAATGCAAGCATTTGAGAGAGTTTTGTGTGTGTGCTGAAACAGCCCATGGACCGTTTTCTGGGCTCAATACCAAGTTTCAAAAGCTACTCACTGGATTCACAGAAATCGAAGAGGTTATTAACTTTAATTTTCAAATTTATGCATAATAGAGGCACGATGTCTAGATGTGTGTGGGGACTTATTACGTCTTTGAAACACCAAGCCCCGTATCTTTCTTCGAAAATGTGAAAGGCCAAGTAGAGTAGTATTTAGGAAGGCAGTTTGGGGGACAGAAATCCTGGAGGAAAATATGTAGAAGAAAATCTGGTAGAAACATGGTAGGGACTTTTTATATAGAAATCCTAAAAATCATGTTTACATGTTAGCTGAAAGGACTGCAACCCACCTTTGCTCCAGCATAGATTTGAAGGCGTACAAAAGGAAGACAAAAGAAAATAAATCGAACTGAAAGAAATTTAGGATGGAACAATAAGATGAAGCTGAAGCCAGCTAGTATACAAATATACTTCAGAGGGACTTGTAGTTTTCAAAGATAGTTGGAAATTTTTCTTTAGGTTTAAAGTAGAAAGGGAAATGGGGACAATTCCCTAATGATCCTCTGTGTGCATGAGGTTAAAAGCGACAGTGCCTTTTCTGGACTTTTATATAAAGAAGTGGTATTTCTGATGGTTCCTATTAAGAGAGATTCTGTGTGCTATAATGCAAACAGTATCATCAACTCATTTCCAGGAGTAGTCTGAGTGCTTTGATACACATTCAGTTGGGAGTAATGCAGAAATTCTATAAATGACCCAGGAAGATTTGATAGTGTTCTATTTCTCAGCTTCCCACTTGATCAAGGGATAAAATGTACCAGAAAAGATTGACCATGTCTCCTATAGATAATTCTTCATTTTCAAATTTATTTTTTTGTAATTTTGGCCTGCATTTCTCTCTTACATATGCAAGCTAAATATTGTGTGTCAGTGTTCTTTGTGGGCATTGAGGGGACATATCCATACCATGAGATACTCAAATAAGCGGGACATAAGGTTGTTTCTTTTAGGAAAATTACATGTTTAACTCCATCTCCATTTGTGGAAGGACATAGCATACCAGAATTAAAAGCATCTGCCATATATCAGGCAGCTAGTCATAAATTATATTATTTAAGTTTAATAAGTTCTTTCTCAATTAAATTGACTAGACTTGAATCAAATTGATGTATTAAAGAAACAATATTTTAAGAATTTTACATAAGTGCATTTTATGTATTTTGTTTAATGCATTTTATGCATTATAATTATGCTATAAAACTCTTTAGAGACTGTTTAATTCCTTTTTAGAAGTCATACTTTATGTTTTAAAGAGGTGATTTAATTTATTTTCCATTCATGGCAGAAAGGCATATCCTACTCATTTTCTTTCTCTCTACAAATGTCAAACTCATCCAAGTATGTTTTGTTATGCAAGTCTTATGCTTATTTTGTGATGATAAAGAGATTGTTTCTGAAACATATTAGGAATTATGGGGAGCCCAGAATTTTAGATTGTTGATTATTTAGAACACTTAAAGTTTTGTCAGGAATGTTCTTTCTCCTACTTTGCTTCACAGTAATAGTTTTTAAACAGTCTAGTTACTGAATTCTTAAGAAGGGTGAGTGAAAGAGTTGGCAGTTTTAAATGTACCTTTCTTTGAGAGAGCTGTTACTGGGTTACTCTTTAAAAAGAACCGTCTTGGGGCGCCTGGGTGGCGCAGTCGGTTAAGCGTCCGACTTCAGCCAGGTCACGATCTTGCGGTCCGTGAGTTCGAGCCCCGCGTCAGGCTCTGGGCTGATGGCTCAGAGCCTGGAGCCTGTTTTCGATTCTCTGTCTCCCTCTCTCTCTGACCTTCCCCCGTTCATGCTCTGTCTCTCCCTGTCCCAAAAATAAATAAACGTTGAAAAAAAAAATTAAAAAAAAAAATAAAAAAATAAAAAGAACCGTCTTGGTTGATGAATATGTAATGGGGACTGTCAGCTCCAGATCTAAGTGGAAGGCAATTCCCGAAAGCCCCGGATGCTGGAAGAGGGGAATATTGGTAACAAGCGTCATGGGATTTTGTAACAGAGGTGATCAATCTAAGAATGTTAGAACTAAGTGGATTTCTTAAATCTACCTGCCCAATGACTTTAGCCTTGAGTAGCTACTCAGAAACCAGCTTACTTACCTATCATTTGCAGCAAACATGCCATTTTGTTTTACTCAACACTTAGTGTCATCTCTCATGCTTCTCTTTATTCTCTCCTAACTATGCCTGCTTTTGTTTTTTCTCTTTCTTATTTGTCTTCTCCTTAACTCTTATTTTTCTTTTCTCTTGGTTCTCTTTGATTTTACCTTTGTTTTGCAATGCAGTTATTCTGTACACATCTTTTTCATCTTAAAATCTTGACATTCTAGAATTCCTATGCCTCATTTTATGATTCTGAAGAGAGTGTTTTTTGCCATAACTTTCCCTTAGATGTTGTAACACACTGATTCAAAGAAATAAGAAGTATAGTGGAAGGGAGGGGGTGGGAGAATGAATTCAGTTCAGGTGTTATTTATTTATTTATTTATTTATTTATTTATTTATTGACTGACAAGCATAGCTTTACTTTTTAAAAAAATATGTAATTTATTGTCAAATTGGCTAACATCCAGTGTGTGCAGTGTGCTCTTGACTTGGGGCAGGATTCCCATGGTTCATTGCTTACATACAACACACATCTCGACAGAAGGAAACTGAAAGTTTGGGAGGAGGAGGATTCAGGAAAATGACTGAGTTGTCTTTCTAGTTCATTGTTCTGGTATGCATTCTTTACCACCAGAACCCAGAAATTTGCTTTTTTTGGGCAGGTCACCAGGTCTAGAGCTATAGGGAAAAAGGTAGGAAACACTGTATGTGTTTCTTTTTTTTTTTTTAAACAGTTTGAATTTTTTTTCAACGTTATTTATTTTTGGGACAGAGAGAGACAGAGCATGAACGGGGGAGGGGCAGAGAGAGAGGGAGACACAGAATCGGAAACAGGCTCCAGGCTCCAAGCCATCAGCCCAGAGCCTGATGCGGGGCTCGAACTCACAGACCGCGAGATCGTGACCTGGCTGAAGTCGGACGCTTAACCGACTGCGCCACCCAGGCGCCCCACACTGTATGTGTTTCTAATGCAAAGAACTGTTGGTGTTCCCTTGGGTTCTCCCTGCACTATCAAAATAGGAAGAAGAGAAAGAAAAGCATTTTCCATCAAAACAAAGCCCCAGGATTTTATCTAGAGTTTGTTGAGTTTGGGGATTTGTAGGTAACTAAAAACAAAAGTGTTCCAGCATTTGTATTTGCTTTATATTAACTGCTGCTTGGCTTTGTTTTTAGGACCCTTATTCAGAATTGGCTAACTCTGGTGTTAAGTTCAGAGTAGAGATTTGTCAGGATAAGAAAGAAGAATCCATTTTTTATTACTTGAAAAAAATACAATACTTGTCTGGGAAAATGCTTGCATTTTAAGGCCACTTGTTAATGTTCTATTGCCGCAGGGCCATCTGTCGGTGACTACTTCATGCTCTTCTCAATGATTTTTGTTTTGAAAGATACACCCCTAGCTGAGGTGCAGGAAGTAGCTAAAGGCAAAGTGATATCTATGTTGCCCCTTTTAAGATTCTTACTCCCCTTTTTCCTTTCCCAGGATACCTCCTTTCATGGTTTGATCATTCTTTTGATCACTTCTTCCATTCACTCCTATAATTACTGGGCAAATACTTTAAGCCCCTACCGTGTGCCAGGCAGTATTCTAGATGCCAGGGACAATAGAGGGAAAAAAATGACAAAAATCCCTGCCTTCACAGAGCTTATATTCTAGTGGAGTAAGAGAGATAATAATTAGGAGGCAAACAAGTGAATTATGTAGTATATTATGTGATGTTCCATGTTAAAGAAAGTAAGAGACAGAATGAAAAGTGCTACAGTGGATCAGATCACCACTAGGTTGATCATCACTAGATTGCTAGGAAGGCTAGGAAGAGCAATCATCCTAGATTGCTAGGAAAGAGCAAGGCAAGGGAGACATACAGATATCCCACTATAGCAGAGACCCTGTGGAGGGCGTATGGCAGCATGTTAAAGAGCAGCAAGAAGACTGTTGTGGCCACAGGAGCAGGTAGGGAAAGGCAGAAGTGGTCAGAGAGGTCAGGGACTGTGGACAAGTGAAAGAAGGCCAAGAGCCTGTACAGATGCTGTGCTTTAATTTCAGTGAAATGGAAACTTTCAATGTAGTTTAACAATATGTTATAAAATTTAATAATAAGCCCTTTTTTATTTTTCTAGAGCATTGTCACATGTATCAACTAGAGTGCTGCTAAATTAGGAATGTCTAAATTATCCTCAAGAGTGACTGCTATTTCTTGTCAGGAGTCTGATCTGCATGCTAGCTGTGGTTGGGGAGACATATGACAGGAGAGAAACTCTAGTCTTCCAGCTTCCCACCAATTGCTTATATTATGTGTCTCTGATTTTTCAACTGTAAATTGTCGATGATGGACACAATGAGTTGTTTTCAGACTCTACTCCATGGAGCACTGGGGATTTCTGAAGGTCCTTTTGTTTTTATTTTTTGTTTTACAATGTTCATGCGAGGTTCACTTAGAAGAAATTGTCCCTTAGCTTGAAAAGTAATCCTGGAATTTGTTTTCCCTTAGGTTTTCCAGCATGAATTTACAGTCTCATAGACTCTTAAATGACAAATAAAGGAACACAATCCTTTCAGAATCCTTTATTACTCGATGGTAGTACTCATGATCTCTTATTGAAATTAGAAGGTAGGGGGCACCTTTGTGGCCCAGTGGGCTTGAGCGTCCAACTCTTAATTTCAGCTCAGGTCAGGTAAAGATCCCAGGGTTGTGGGATTGAACTCCATGTTGGGCTTCGTGCTGAATGTGGAGCCTGCTTAGGATTCTCTCTCTCTCTCTCTCTCTCTCTCTCTCTCTCTCTCTCTCTCTCTCCTCTCTCTCCATCTGTCCCTCTCTCGTGTGCTCTCTCTCTCTAAAATAAGAAAAAAAAAAGAAATTAGAAGGAAAGTTGTCAATAGATAAGACAACTGAATCCCATCCTTCAAGATTGATGAGTTCTATCATTGTACAGACTTGAGCTAAGTAAATAATATAAGTGAATGTTTCAACAGGTATTTCCTAGAACAAAATAGACGCTAGCAGTTGAGAAAAATAATTATGATTGGTGTGTTGAAGAAGGGCATGAGGCTATTCTAATTTAAAAAATAATGACGTGAGCATTAGTCATTATCTGTGTTATATATGCTGAAAAGTAGTCATGTCTTTATAATACAGAAGTATAATTGGAAGATAAACTGGATGTTTTGGTACTTCTGGTTAAAGATATGCTTTAGTTAGTTTTGTTTTCTGATTGAGGAATTGGGAAATTTCTTCTTTAAGATACTGACTCTTTTTCTTTTTCAAACCAGAATCGCAGTCTGCTGTTTTGGAAACTCCAAAAAAATGTTCGGATGCTGTTCAGCAGGTAAGAAGATCTTTTTTTTAAAATTTACTCATTTAAATTTAAGTTAGTTAACATATAATGTAGTATTGGTTTCAGGAGTAGAAGCCAGTGCTTCATCACTTACATAAAACACCCACTGCTCATACCCAATAAGTGCCCTCCTTACTACCCATCACCCCTTTAGCCTATTCCCCTCCCCACCTCCTCTCCAACTACCCTCAGTTTGTTATCTATATTTAAGAGTCTCTTATGGCTTGTCTCACTCTCTGTTTTATCTTATTTTTCTTTCCCTTCCCCTATTTATCTGTTTTGTTTCTTAAATTCCACAAGAGTGGAATGATATGGTATTTGTCTTTCTCTGACTTACTTCACTTAGCATAATACTCTCTATTTCCATCCACGCTGTTGCAAATGCAAGGTTTCATTCTTTTTGGATCACTGAGTAATAGTCCATTGTGTGTGTGTGTGTGTGTGTGTGTGTGTGTGTGTGTGCCACATATTCTTTATCCATTCATCAGTCAATGGACATTTGGGCTTTCTCCATAATTTGGCTATTGCTGAAAGAGCTGCCATAAACATTGGCATGCGTGTGTCCCTTTGAATCAGCATTTTTGTGTCCTTTGGATAAATACCTAATAGTGCAATTGCTGGGTCATAGGGTAGTTCTATTTTTAATTTTTTGAGGAAACTTCATGTTTTCCAGAGTGGCTGCACCAGTTTGCATTCCAACCAACATTGCAAAAGGATTCTCCTTACATCACATCCTCTTTGACATCTGTTGTTACCTGAGTTGTTAATGTTAGCTATTCTGACAGGTGGTATCTCACTGTGGTTTTGATTTGTATTTCCCTGATGATGAGTGATGTTGAGTATCTTTTCTTTTCTTTTTTTTTTAATATATGAAATTTATTGTCAAATTGGTTTCCATACAACACCCAGTGCTCATCCCAAAAGATGCCCTCTTCAATGCCCATCACCTACACTTCCCTCCCTCCTACCCCCCCATCAACCCTCAGTTTGTTCTCAGTTTTTAAGAGTCTCTTATGCTTTCGCTCTCTCCCACTCTAACCTCATTTTTTTTCCCTTCCTCTCCCCCATGGGTTTCTGTTAAGTTTCTCAGGATCCACATAAGAGTGAAAACATATGGTATCTGTCTTTCTCTGTATGGCTTATTTCACTTAGCATCACACTCTCCAGTTCCATCCACGTTGCTACAAAGGGCCATATTTCATTCTTTCTCATTGCCATGTAGTGTTCCATTGTGTATATAAACCACAATTTCTTTATCCATTCATCAGTTGATGGACATTTAGGCTTTTTCCACAATTTGGCTATTGTTGAGAGTGCTGCTATAAACATTGGGGTACAAGTGCCCCTATGCATCAGTACTCCTGTATCCCTTGGGTAAATTCCTAGCAGTGCTACTGCTGGGTCATAGGGTAGATCTGTTTTTAATTTTTGAGGAACCTCCACACTGTTTTCCAGAGTGGCTGCACCAGTTTGCATTCCCACCAACAGTGCAAGAGGGTTCCCATTTCTCCACATCCTCTCCAGCATCTATAGTCTCCTGATTTGTTCATTTTGGCCACTCTGACTGGCGTGAGGTGATACCTGAGTGTGGTTTTGATTGGTATTTCCCTGATGAGGAGTGATGTTGAGCATCTTTTCATGTGCCTGTTGGCCATCTGGATGTCTTCTTTAGAGAAGTGTCTATTCATGTTTTCTGCTCATTTCTTCACTGGGTTAATTGTTTTTCGGGTGTGGAGTTTGGTGAGCTCTTTATAGATTTTGGATACTAGTCCTTTGTCTGATATGTCATTTGCAAATATCTTTTCCCATTCCGTTGGTTGCCTTTTAGTTTTGTTGATTGTTTCCTTTGCTGTGCAGAAGCTTTTTATCTTCATGAGGTCCCAATAGTTCATTTTTGCTTTTAATTCCCTCGTCTTTGGGGATGTGTTGAGTAAGAAACTGCTGCGGCTGAGGTCAGAGAGGTCTTTTCCTGCTTTCTCCTTTAGGGTTTTGATGGTTTCCTGTCTCACATTCAGGTCCTTTACACATTTTGAGTTTATTTTTGTGAATGGTGTAAGAAAGTGGTGTAGTTTCAACCTTCTGCATGTTGCTGTCCAGTTCTCCCAGCACCATTTGTTAAAGAGACTGTCTTTTTTCCATTGGATATTCTTTCCTGCTTTATCAAAGATGAGTTGGCCATACGTTTGTGGGTCTATTTCTGAGGTTTCTATTCTATTCCATTGGTCTATGTGTCTGTTTTTGTGCCAGTACCATGCTGTCTTGATGATTATAGCTTTGTAGTAGAGGCTAAAGTCTGGGATTGTGATGCCTCCTGCTTTGGTCTTCTTCAAAATTACTTTGGCTATTCAGGGCCTTTTGTGGTTCCATACAAATTTTAGGATTGTTTGTTCTAGCTTCGAGTAGAATGCTGGTGCAACTTTGATTGGGATTGCATTGAATGTGTAAATAGCTTTGGGTAGTATTGACATTTTAACAATATTTATTCTTCCAATCCATGAGCATGGAATGTTTTTCCATTTCTTTGTATCTTCTTCAATTTCCTTCATAAGCTTTCTATAGTTTTCAGCATACAGATGTTTTACATCTTTGGTTAGATTTATTCCTAGGTATTTTATGCTTCTTGGTGCAATTGTGAATGGGATCAGTTTCTTTATTTGTCTTTCTGTTGCTTCATTATTAGTGTATAAGAATGCAACTGATTTGTGTACATTGATTTTGCTGAATTCATGTAACAGTTCTAGCAGACTTTTGGTGGAGTCTACCGGATTTTCCATGTATAATATCATGTCATCTGCAAAAAGTGAAAGCTTGACTTCATCTTTGCCAATTTTGATGCCTTTGATTTCCTTTTGTTGTCTGATTGCTGATGGCTAGCACTTCCAACACTATGTTAAACAACAGCGGTGAGAGTGGACATCCCTGTTGTGTTCCTGATCTCAGGGAGAAATCTCTCAGTTTTTCCCCATTGAGGATGATATTAGCTGTGGGTTTTTCATAAGTGGCTTTTATGATGTTAAGTTATGTTCCTTCTATCCCGACTTTCAAGGGTTTTTATTAAGAAAGGATGCTGAATTTTGTCAAGTGCTTTTTCTGCATTGATTAACAGGATCATATGGTTCTTTTCTTTTATTAATGTGATGTATCACGTTGATTGATTTGCGAATGGTGAATCCGCCCTGCATCCCAGGAATCAATCCCACTTGATCATGGTGAATAATTCCTTTTATAAGCTGTTGAATTCGATTTGCTAGTATCTTATTGAGAATTTTTGCATCCATATTCATCAGAGATATTGGCCTGTAGTTCTCTTTTTTTGTTGGGTCTCTGTCTGGTTTAGGAATCAAAGTAATGGTGGCTTCATAGAATGAGTCTGGAAGTTTTCCTTCCCATTCTATTTTTTGGAACAGCTTGAGAAGGAAAAGTATTACCTTTGCTTTCTATGTTTGGTAGAATTCCCCAGGGAAGCCATATGGTCCTGGACTCTTATTTGTTGGGAGATTTTTGATAAGTGATTCAATTTCATCACTAGTTATGGGTCTGTTCAAATTTTCTATTTCTTCCTGTTTGAGTTTTAGAAGTGTGTGGGTGTTTAGGAATTTGTCCATTTCTTCCAGGTTGTCCAGTTTGTTGGCATATAATTTTTCATACTATTCCCTGATAATTGCTTGTATCTCTGAGGGATTGGTTGTAATAATTCCATTTTCATTCATGATTTTATCTATTTGGGTCATCTCACTTTTCTTTTTGAGAAGCCTGGCTAGAGGCTTATCAATTTTGTTTATTTTTTCAAAAAACCAACTCTACAGTTTTTTAGATTTTATATTGTTTATTTCTGCTCTGATCTTTATTATTTCTCTTCCTCTGCTGGGTTTAGGCTGTCTTTGCTGTTCTGTTTCTATTTCCTTTCGGTGTGCTGTTAGATTTTGTATTTGGGATTTTTCTTGTTTGTTGAGATAGGCCTGGATTGCAATGTATTTTCCTCTCAGGACTACCTTTGCTGCATCTCAAAGTGTTTGGATTGTTGTATTTTCATTTTCATTTGTTTCCATATATTTTCTTTAAATTTTTTTTAACATTTATTCATTTTAGAGACAGAGAGAGACAGAGCATGAATGGGGGAAGGTCAGAGAGAGAGGAAGACACAGAATCTGAAACAGGCTCCAGGCTGTGAGCTGTCAGCACAGAGTCCGACGCGGAGCTCGAACTCACGGACCACGAGATCATGACCTGAGCCGAAGTTGGTCACCCAACCAACTGAGCCACACAGGCGCCCCCCCCCCCATATATTTTTTAATATCTTCTCTAATTGACTGGTTGGCCCATTCATTCTTTAGTAGGGTGTTCTTTAACCTCCATGCTTTTGGAAGTTTTCCAGGCTTTTTCCTGTGGTTGATTTCAAGCTTCATGGCATTGTGGTCCAAAAGTATGCATGGTATGATCTCAATTCTTGTATAGTTATGAAGGGCTGTTTTGTGACCCAGTATGTGATCTATCTTGGAGGACGTTCCATGTGCACTTGAGAAGAAAGTATATTCTGTTGCTTTGGGATGCAGAGTTCTAAATATATCTGTCAAGTCCATCTGATCCAATGTATCATTCAAGGCCCTTGTTTCTTTATTGACCATGTGTCTCGATGATCTATCCATTGTTGTAAGTGGGGTATTAAAGTCCCCTGCAATTACCACATTCTCGTCGATAAGGTTGCTTATGTTTGTGAGTAATTGTTTTATATATTTGGGGCTCCCGTATTCGGTGCATAGACATTTATAATTGTTAGTTCTTCTTGATGGATAGAGCCTGTAATTATTATATAATGCCCTTCTTTATCTCTTGTTACAGCCTTTAATTTAAAGTCTAGTTTGTCTGATATAAGTATGGGTACTCCAGCTCTCTTTTGACTTCCAGTAGCATGATAGATAGTTCTCCATCCCCTCACTTTCAATCTGAAAGTGTCCTCAGGTCTAAAATGAGTCTCTTGTAGACAGCAAATAGATGGGCCTTGTTTTTTTATCCATTCTGATACCCTATGACTTTTGGTTGGCACATTTAGTCCATTTACATTCAGTGTTATTATAGAAAGATATGGGTTTAGAGTCATTGTGATGTGTGTAGGTTTCATGCTTGTAACGATGTCTCTGGTGCTTTGTCTCACAGGATCCCCCTTAGGATCTTTTGTAGGGCTGGTTTAGTGGTGATGAATTCCTTCAGTTTTCATTTGGGAAGACCTTTATTGTTGAGTATGTTTTCATGTGTCTGTTAGCCATCTGGATGTCTTCTTTGGAAAAGTGTCTATTCATGTCTTTTGCCCATTTCTTCACTGGAATATTTGTTTTTTGGGGTGTTGAATTTGATAAGTTCTTTATACATATTTGATACTAACCCTTTATTCAATATGTTATTTGCAAATATCTTCTCCCATTCTGTTGGTTGCCTTTTCGTTTTGTTGATTGTTTCCTTCGCTGTGCAGAAGAAGCTTTTTATCTTGATGAGGTCCCAGTAGTTCATATTTGCTTTTGTTTCCCATACCTCCGGAGTCACATCTAGTAAGAAGTTACTGCAGCAAGGTCAAAGAAGTTTTGCCTGTTTTCTCCTGTAGGATTTTGATGGTTTCCTGTCTCACATTTAGGTCTTTCATCCATTTTGAGTTTATTTTTGTGTATGGTATAAGAAACTGTCCAGTTTCATTCTTCTGCATGTTGCTGTCCAGTTATTCCAGCACCATTTATTGAAGAGACTGTTTTTTTCCCATTAGATACTCTTTCCTGCTTTGTCAAAGATTAGTTGAACATACATCTGTGGGTCCACTTCTGGCTTCTCTATTTTGTTCCATTTATTTATATGAAGTAAGAAGATCTTATTAGGATGTTGAATCCTACCCCCTTTCTTTCTTACTTTCTCTCTTACTTGTCTTAAAACTGTGACAGGTTCTGATTTTCTTTTTCATGTGCCAGCTAGCTGAGGCCATCCTTATTTCTCTGTCTTCAGGGAAATATAATCATGTGGAAGGGGATGTTGTCTTCCATTTAGGCTTTGAAAAAAAAAATCAACCTTGAAGTGGAACGGAGTACAAGTTTTTAGAAGCTGCATCATTCTGTATCTAGCCAAAGAGTTGGGCCTGACAGAAGCTGGGTCCAGCAGGACAGTTTCCATTCCAGATGTCACATGGAGATGTGCCTGGCTGAACTAATAGTTACATGGATGCGAGTTTGAACAACTCGCCAGAGGTTTTCTAAAGTCAAATCATATTTTTAAGTTACTTTGGTGGATGAAACATTAGTTAGTGCCTGTTTAATTCCCACAGAAACTGTTTTTCTTTTACTAAAGAAGCCAAATTTTGTTTTTTGAAATCAAAACACTATTAAAGAAAAAAAGACTGCAAGAAAGGAAACATATAGAATAGTAATTGTAGATAGCAATTGCTCTTTTGGATACAAAACCAGTTTTTAAAAATGTATTTATACTTTCTTCCAACTAGTCTTTTGAAAATAAGTGAGTACTTTTCTTTTGAAAATATCTGAGTACTAGATATTATCAGTAAGAAGACCCTATCCTCCAGCACAGCCTAGTGGAAGGTGAGAAGATTCTCATCCAGGTTCAAGGCCCAGTTCTGTTTCTGGTTAGTGTGTAACAGCATACTAGGATTTCTGGGACATGGTGTTTTTCTCTGTCAAATTAAAGAATTTGCTGATTTTTGAGAGCTTTTCCAAGTTAAAATTGACATCCCTTTTGAAAAGCAGCGTCCTGAATCATACATGAAGGTTGTGCTCCCTCTGGAGGAGCAATGAGAACATAACAATGTTCAAGAACTACAATTTACTCATGCTTTAAAAAAATACAGCTATGAAGTTACTACAATATTATTGAGACCTACAGTGTACTTTTCATTCCTGTGACTTACTTATTATTATTTATTTTATTTGTACCTCTTAATCCCCTTCACCTATTTTACCTATCTGAAACTAATATGTCAACTATACTTCAACTAAACAAATAGTAATAATTAAAAGATGTAGCTACATTGGCCATTGTTGTAAGACTAAAGATACTCTTTTTTTCTTTTTAAGTTTGTAATGTTATTTATGTTTGAAAGAGAGAGACAGAGTATGAGCTGGGGAGGGGCAGAGAGAGAGGGAGACACAGAATCTGAAGCAGGCTCCAGGCTCTGAGCAGTCAGCACAGGGCCTGACATGGGGCTCAAACTCACAGACCATGAGATCAAGACTTGAGCTGAAGTCAGATGCTTAACTGACTGAGCCACCCAGGTGCTCCAAGACTAATGATACTCTTCAGGATAGTGTCACAAAACATGTTTTTTCAGCTTTTTGTCAGAGCAGAGACCTACACAAGGCCAGGGCTTTTGGAGAGGGATAGTGTTCTGAGCTGATGGTTATTTAATAAATTGTGTAATGATTAGCCAACAGTGATTGAGATGAAGAAAGATAAAAAGAGGCAGAGAAATAAATTCAAAAATAATTAAGAAAAATAGTGCCCTGAAAATATCCTCTCATTTTCTACAGCTTCTTTTATTTTTTATTTTTTATTTTTTTGAGGCATGACTAAGTCGTAATCTGATAATATGTTAGATTTTTCTAAATTATTATTTCCAGGGCATATACTATTGAATTTTTATTACATATGATAATGCCAAAGAAAGCCTCAACAAAACATAATTTATACTATAAAAATGATAAACATGCGACATTGCTGTGTGTATTAAGATTCAAGTATCAATTCATGTATGTAAAATTATAGTGATTTTTCCATTTTTCTTGAGCTGTGAACCATGGTAAAATATATTGTAAGAAGCAGGAAACCCAATGCACTGGGTGTTTTACAAATGCCCGATGTTACAGCTTTGGAAATTCAAGGGTGAAATAGATTAACTTAAATTTCATATCTGCTTTCCTTATTGCCAGTGAACTCTCTATAAGCCAGAAAATACAATAAATTAATTGAGAGGAAGCAGTATTTGGGAGAAACTGAGGTTAATTCCTCAAAAATGATTGTTTACTTTCTTTGTCATAAGTTTACTTAGGGACTGGTTCTTTTCTTAGGTAATATGTGTGTATTTCATAAGTGCTTAAAGTAAATGGTCATCAAAATGATAAAAAAACTAGAATTAATTACCAATCTACTATGTATATACACTTTCACTGCATGATCTTATGCAATTCTTAAAATAGTCCTTTAAAGTAAGTATTTTAATTCATTTAACTGATAGAGAAAAAAGATGTTTATAGGAGTTAACTTACTTAGAGTCACAAATTGATAAAGGTTTAAGAGCCAGGATTTGAATATAGGTCTGTTTGATTTTATACCTCATATTTGCTACACTATGATAAAAATTATACTTTTACATGAGCAGTTGCCCTATGGCTATTTAATACCATTTGTGCCCAAATCATGACATTGTTAGATAAGTTTATTTTAAGTTATTCTATTATATTTACAATATATCATTTATAAGAGTCAAATATCAAGATATGTTTCAAAGGCACATATAGAGGCTCCTTAGTTTCCCCATACATTTTTAAGTTTTGGTATAACTTTGGTGTGTTAAATTGTGCCACTTTTTTTTTTTTTTTTGCTAACTTTAGTATTTCACTACTCTTATTTTTTAATTTTTTTAGAATGTTTATTTATTTTGAGAGAAAGAGCGTGAGCAGAGGAGAGGCAGAGAGAGGGAGAGAGAGAATCCCAAGCAGGCCCTGCACTGTCATCACAGAACATGATGCTGGCCTCAATCTCACAAACCATGACATCATGACCTCAGTCTATATCCAGAGTCAGATGCTCAACTGACTGAGCCACCCAGGCACCCCAGCATTTCACAACTCTTAAAACAACAAAAACAACAACAAAACAAAAAACAAACAAAAAACACGAAAGAGCAACAACAACAAAAAAACCTTACAGTTTTATTTTCATGTAAAGCACTTTGCTTTTTTCTACTTAGTCACTAGATGGCAGTTCTGTATCTCTGTATGTTACCCACTGCTGAAGGAAATGAGAGGTTTTAAGTCCATTTGCTCTGTATGAATGATGATCTGAATAGGCTTTCTGGTCCATCCCAGGCTGCCTGAATTATTCTGTGGTTGTAACGCGAGATCACTAGGACTGCTTAGTCAGAGGCGTGGAGCAGGTTTGGAAAGCACCCTGTAAATTTTTCTTCAGATGTGAGTTCAGGCACCTGTTCTCTCAGTCTGAGCACACTGGAATTTATTGAATGAATTTTGACTTTTACTCTCTTCCTATAGTTAATAATTCTGAGAGCTCCATATCCCTGGGAAAACCCCCCCCACATAACTCATAAAGCCTTTTCTCAGCTAAAAGGAGGTGAAGGCTGTGGTGTTGCCCAAGAGTTTAATGCTTAAAGCAAATACAGCTGGTACTCATGTAAAAAAAAACAAACAAACAAAAAACTATAGCTTTCTCCCTGAGTGCTTTTATTGATGGCCCTATGGAATTAGAGAAAGTTTTCAAATAAAACTACATTCTTTAGGACCTCATTTATTGATATTTATTTTTAAGTGATATGCTCTGAAAATCTGTCTAAAGAATTACTTCATAAAACTGAAATAAGACTGTCTTTCAATTCTGTTTTATATTCTTTAGTATTTGAAATACTATTTAAACTATAAACTCTTTTATATTCTAAAATAGATAATTATAATCTCTAAAAAATGTTCCTGTATGAAAGATTAATTTATGATAACAAAACTGGTTACCACCCAATTTTTGACTTATTTTTTCCTTCTGAAATTACAGTCAACCCTTGAACTACATGGGTTTGAATTGTGCAGGATCATTTATATGTGGATTTGGTTCCCATAAATATAGTACTGTAAATGTATTATCTTTTCTTTATGATTTTCCTAGTAATATTTTTTCTAGCTTACTTTATTGTAATAATGTAGTATGCAAAGCATATAACATACAAAATATGTGTTAATTGACTGTTTATATTATCACTAAGGCTTCCAGTCAACAGGTTTTGGGGGAGTCAAAGTAATACACGGATTTTTACTGTGTGGGGGTTTGGTGCCTCTAACTCTGGTGCTGTTAAAGGGTCAACTGAACATATAAAATTGTGTTTTGAAACCTCTTCCTGAAACTCATCACATCTTTCTAATGCAAATGGGCTAGTTTAAAGGTAAATAGAATACAATTTGATCTCTAAAAATTCTAGCTTTGTGTAATAATTGATAATATCAGGCAACTCAAAGTTAAGTCTCTCTACTCATTAAAATTTTTGTTAATAGTGAATAGCCATGTCTCTTACCAAGTCCTGGAAAATAAAAAGAAATTAAATAGTATCAGCACTCTCTTACCCTTTATGTTGTATGGTTTATATGCAAACAAATTGTCAAAAGTCAGAAAAATGCTCTGACTTGAGAAAACCAGCAAAATCCTATTTCAGTCCATTTTCAATTCCTTTGAAATTGGCTTAAAACTCTTTTCTTAGGTTCCTGCTCTGATCAGTGTTCCTTGGTCCCCTCAATGCCTAATTTGATTGCAAACTTATTTGAGGAATTAAATATTGTTTTCCATTGGTTGTCCTTAAAGTATCTGTTATAGTGCTCTTCTACAGTAACGACTCAGTACAATTTATTATTTCAGAAACATCTTTATTTGGGAACAAATCAAGGAAAAAGATGTGAGTAATGTGAGGTAGCCTAGTTGATGGTTCTTGAGGGATTACTCACATGTGTCTTGGCTAGAAACATTTAGAGAGTAACAGAAGCATTGGTCAGATCAAAAGAAAGGTGTGGGTGAATGTGATTCTGAAAGGATAATGATGGAGACATAAAAACAAGAAGCCACTTGAATTTTGTTGGAATGTATTACACATATCAAAGGGCTGGAAAAATTGTTTAATGTAAGTTCCTTCTAAACTCCAAGGCAAAAAGTAATATGAATTTCTATGGTTATTATCAACCCACAAAATCATGATCTAAAAGACAAGTAAATAACTAAAACATAAAGCAGAGTAAGAAAAATAGGGGTTAAAGGAGAGAGAGAAAGAGGTAGAGGGAGATGGTTGAGAGAGAGAGAGATGGTTGAGGGGAGAAAACATGGGTCATCTAGTCATCTGTGATGATAATTCTTGGGTGCTTGACACTTTGACCCAGTGGACCAGGGGAGGGGCAAGGTGGAAGGTGGTTGGGACTGACTGGAAGAGATGCAGGACAGCCTGGGGGTGGAGGCACTGACTTTGAAAATGGGTAACATTTGGGCAAGATGTTAAGGGGAAGAAAGGATTTTTCTGGAAAATATATTTTCATTTTGTGGAAACTCCCAACTAGCTCAGAGAAAAATTTAGACATTTTAACTTTAGAAATAAAAACAGAAACTGTTCTATTAATTTTAAGAATGAAAAGCAGTTAGCATCTGGAAAATGGTTAAAATTTAAGATGAGAATGTGAGGAATGAATTAGATATCACACTTTGTTTTCACTTTTCTCTAGGGCAGTAGGGCTCAGAGGTGAAATGAGGTTGTATCTTTGCTTTGTTGAGTGTTAGATGGTATAAAGCTCATTTGTTGGACAACATGGTTGATATCCTATGGAGAATGGCAAATAGGTCAAGCAGCTCATCTGAAAGAATAGCTGAGCCCATAAAGTTCTTAGCTTATAAGGGTTGCTTATCCTTTATTGGACATCTCTTGAAGTACTGTGTGCAAGGTATTTGTGGTAGATATTGAAGGAAATGTAAACAGTTATAAGGTCCCAGGCTCTTCCATATACATGAAATGATTTGCAAGATGTAATATGATTCTGCCAAGGTGTTTGGTATATATTGTATTACAGAACTAAAACAAAAAAAAGGAATATTTTTGAGGAATTATAATTAAGGACGGCTTCTTAGGAAGGGTGAAACTTAGATCAAGTCCTGAAAGTGATAGTTTTTGAACAGATGGAGGGAAGGAGAGTAAGAATTTCAGATGAGAAAAGAGAATAAAGGCACAAAAGTGAAAGTGAATGTGGCATTTTGTCAGGGGGTGGGGTTTGTGGGGCAGGATGTGACAGGCACCAGGTGACCAGGTGATGTAAGAGGTGACTCAGTGTATTCCTCAAGCAACCAGCTTTGCTTTTCCACCTCCTGGGCCTCTTTTGCCAGGGGCCTGGTCTTATCTGGATTGTTGTGATAGTCCCCAACAGGGTTCTGTACTTCCACTCTTAATCCTTTCCAATCTTTCCTCCACAAGGCCTTGAGTTATCTTTCTCAAATCCACATTTACTTATATCTGATATCTGCTGACACTCATTCAGTGACTGCTCCTAACACTTGAGAAAAAAAATCAGACCCTGGAGACTGCATGACAGGCTTTTCCTTACCATTCTCCGTCTTTGGATTTACCACCCACTATTTCCTACATTTTGTTTGTTCCAGCCTTAAAAAATACCCTCGTTTTCTGAAAAATAGTCTAGTTTAGGATCCTTCATATCTGTCTTTTTATGTTTCTTTTATATTCCTAACCTCCCCCGCCTTTAAAATCGACTTACTTTCTATTTATTTGTTCATCTAAACTCATGTTAAACTTTACTTCCACTTAGACACTTTCTGAGACTTCAATCTAGAGAGTCATTTTGGCATCCCTACTCTGGGACCCACATACCTGTCTTCTTTTTCCATAATGGTTGACTTATGCGTGTCTCATAGACAGTTGAGCTCCCTAAAGCTAAGACTGCCCTTATTCTTTGTCTTTCCTCTATCAAACATAGCACCCGACATTTTTTAGGAGCTCAGAAAATATTTGATGAATAGCTAAATAGTAGGAGACCACACTGACTAGAGCGGAGGGTGCTTATTGGCAGATGGTAGAAAATTTGCCTCTGTTCGTACATAGTGGTTGAAGACGTGGGCTTTGGGTCAGTTTCCCTGGGCACAAATACCAGTTATTTTTTTAACTTGCAAACCTAAGCAAAGTATTTTGCTGTGCCTTAGTCTCTGTGCCTTAGTCCCCTCATCTTTAAACTTCTATCTCACAGGGGTTTTGTGACATTTGGATGCATTACTTTAAGTGCATTAACTTCAATGCATTAGTTTATGTGCTCCTGGCACTCAAAATATTAGCTGTTATTTTTTTGTCATTATTGTTGTTATATCTGGTTTTGAAAGTTGCTTTCATAATTGAGTTGACTCTCATTATTCGTGGCTTCTATATTTGCGGAATACGTATCTGCAATATCTGTGGCCCTAAAATCAATACTCACAGGGCTTTCACGTTCATTTGTAGACATGCATAAAGTGGTGAACAATTTGAGTTACCCTACATGCACTTGCCCCGCTCGGGTGGAATAAGATGACACTCTGCCTTCTTGTTTCAGCTTGTGCTGCAAACAAGTATCCTTTCTGCAATCTAGTTAGTGCCATATTTTTTTTTTTTTTGCCTCATTATGCTTTTTGTTGATATCACTGTTTAAAAAGCACCCCCCTCCCTGGGCATAGTGCTGCACCTCTGTCTAGTGTTCCCAAGCACAAGAAGGCTGTGACATGCCTCTCGGAGCCAAGAAGGAGGACCAGTTATTAAACTCTCAATGTATCCGCATTGTCAGGTCAGGAGAATCTGAACTAAGGTACTTATCTGATAAAAGGAAAAGTAGCAGCCAAAGTTGAAATAATGGATTTGGTAACCATAGCTAGGGTAAAAATTGACTATAGTTCTCAAAGTGTGGTCCCTGGACCAGCAGCATCAGCATTACCTGGGAACTGATTAGAAATGCAAATTCCCAGGCCCTGCTCCAGACCTACTGAATTGGAGACTCTGGGGGTGGGTACTAACAGTTTGTGTTTTAATAAATCTTCTATGTGATTGTGGTACACATTATGAGCCAATGACTTAGCAAAATGATTGAGAGATACTACCGTGCCTAGAGATTTCTTTGGAAAATAAATTCCTTAAATTTAAGGAAAATGTCAGGTGATCAAAAAGCAATGCTAGCTAACCAATCACGATACGGAAGTGAAGTATTGTTGGGAGAGAAAAACTTTGCAATAATCAGTATAGAGATGAAGACTAAAGATATAAAACTCTATGTGCTCTCCTCACATATACAGAGAGGATAGTGGGTTAAGAACAAAGTCTTGGGAGTTACTGTAGGTTTGGTACCCTACTCCCCCCCAAAAAAATCCAAAGGAGGGAACAGAGAAAACAAAATGGAAGGGAGAGAGTATAAAATTATAGGCAATAAGAACAGGAGGGGTTACTGGGAGAGCAGTTTTAGGAGAGCAACAGGGTTGAAACGCAGTTCTACCACTCTGGCTAATCTTCTTAATCCATCCCATTCAATTTCCTCCAAGCTTTGTTTTTTTAGGAAGTCTTTAATGTTAGAGATTAGTTGGGTTAAAGAAGAAGGTGGTGAGGAGGTGGAAAACTGAGTTGCGCTTTATATCCACAGACCATTAATGAAAATGAAACTATAACAAGAGTGTTTTTCTTCCTTGCACTATTTGGAACTATATTAGATTATGGTCCAGAATGTTGCCACAACTGCAGCTCAAATAACTGGAGAGAAAATTCAGAAGTTGTGGGGGAACCAAAAAAAAGCAGGTTCTCTTTGCTATTTTTTTTCCTCATTTTTCCTGACCCCCTTTATCAACACATTTATTACTTCTACTTTGGTTATCACTAATGATGTTGACTTTAACCTTCTCATCGATCAAATTGTTAACTACTGCAATGAAGAGATGTTAAAAGGAATACAGCCAATTATGAGTTTTAACAAATCCCTCTTCCCTCTAACTCACATTTCTCATCTAAGCAATAAAGGGATTGGAAGAGATTTGTCATATCCATTCCAGTTCAACAATATTATAATTTCAATAGTTCATCTGTTTCATTGTAAGGATTCCAGAGGTGCCATTTTAGCTTTCTGTGTGTGAAGCTCTTCTTTTCCATGATATGTTCTGCTTTAAGAAGACCTAGGTAAGTTATTTTCTACTTATCATATGTTCTGATATTCCCTCCTTTCTTTAAATTCCTTTTCAAACTTGAAATTGATGGTAATTTATTTTTGTGCATTATCTTATCTCTTTAAAATCTGGATTTCTTTTTCTATAGAGTCGTGTATAGCATGTATTGGCTTATTGTAAAACTGGAATGCCATTGTTCAGAAACCTTAGAATGTTGTTTAGAATTTAGATCATGAAAGAGAATTTATATGCTTTTGTGAAGAGTAGGATTTATATTTTATAGATGTCTACAGGTGTTGTAACTTGCCAGAAACATAGCATTAGATTTTAGCAGAACTTGAAAATCTGAATGATAGAAAATAAATTACATATCTCATATCAACATTTACAAAATAAATTATCACAGTGTTAACTTACCAATATCTATTTTTATATTCTAGGCTCTCAAAGTATCTTGCTTACATTATAAACATCATAAAGTTTCAAAGACGAAGTGAATTAACTTTTCAGCAAAAGCTTTACTTGAGTGTATCTTGGCTTCCTTTTTGACAGTTTTAGCCTTAATGTTACATTAATGTTTCTTTTTCTGGGAATCATAATCTTGTAATCAGAAAAAAAATTTGGTGAACATTTTATTTTTTAATGGAAGCTTGTATTTTGTGATATGCAAGTGTTCAAACAATTTATAAGAACTAACCATCACCACCCACGTATAAGATTGTACAGGAATGGAAGAATTTTGGCTAATGTATTGTATAAAATTGTTCAGCCAAAGTGGATGGCAGACTTTACCACTTATAATGATTTAAGGGATTGAAGTAATATTTTTTTTTTGAAGTAATATTTTAAAATACAAACTATCTCAACATTGGTAATATATAAGGTATATTACATACTGTGTTGAATAACTAAAATAGATTTGTTATCTTTCTTCCATTTATAAGGATGTACCCATTATTTGGATTCTTTGAAAAATTACAAAGATCACTTTTTTCTATTCTCCTTTAAAAAATTGTTTATTTTAATTTTTAATAGAACAATTAACATTGGGTAAAGGGTCACACAATTACTGAAAATGCTGTTTTTTTTGAAAAGTGTAGAAGTCTAAAGATAATAGAAAGTACATTTTACCATTGTCAAATCCTTTGAGGATCTGATAGGCCTCTATCTAGCTGTACCCTGAAGAGACGGAAGATTAAGTACCAGGCACAAGACACGAGGGAACAAGCTTTCAACTTGAGGACGTTCCATGGACCACAGAGTGCCTGGAAGGCTCTTAGAGAGTAAATCTGAGCTTTGTGGGTGGGCTCTGAAAGGACTTTTGCTTAAATAGCCAGAGAATACACAGCATTTTTTTCTTGATGATAACTATTACTTACCATGTAAATTTCTTTATAAATCTTTTTAAAAAATACAAAATATGACCCAAATAGAAACTAACTCTTACTGCTGACAGGCAACACAGCCTTCTCTAAATAGCTCTACAGAGAATTGGTACTCTCTGAGAGCCCACCAGCCCTTGACTGATAGTCCTGGATAAGGAAGGCCAGATAAGATTCTTTGAAGAATCTTAGCTGAATTCAGAACCAAAAACCTTACATACATTTGGCTACTCTGTAAGTATAGATGGCTGGCCTTATTTTACAGGTTAATCAGTTAAGGTTTGAGATGAGCTTAATTGCTGTTTCCCGGAATGGAATAAGAGGATTGTAACATTGATTTGGGCTGGGATTTTGCAGGTTAAAATAGGGTCATAGAGGGGAATCAGGATTTTAGCAACTTGGTTTTTGGTTCTCTCTACATTGGGAATAATGTAAGAAGCAGACAGTCTCTCCCTACAGCTTTTTTTTTTTTTTTTCCTGTTCTCCATCTGTAATAATTATCTCTACAGAATAGTTCTCTACACAAACGTCAGCCTTTTGTTTTTGCAGCCTGTTTGCTCTCATCTTCATGAATTCTTTGACTTCACCACCTTCTTGGTACCATAAGCCTAGCATTGCCATATTTACTGTAAAGTCAGTTTGGAGTTTTATTTCCTTGTCTATTTCCTCTGCCGTTTCCCCATTCTAATTCATACTGTGTCTCACATTTGAAAACCTGTGAAGCTTATGGAGTGTGTCAGTTCCTCAGTTTCTCATCTTTTTATTATCCAGATGCCCTCAACTACCATTTTGTTTAAAGAATAAGTAGATTACACAACAGAACAATGTACTCTAACAAATTGACCACTTATAGAATTAAGTCCAACCCCAAATCTATCCCCATTTAACACAGACTATCTATTATTATCTACCATGCTTTAGTTTGGGCAATATCATTTTACCAATGATTTGTAGATATTTTAAGCCACATGATGCAAATACAGTATAAGGTGAAATTGTTGCTCTTATAGAATCTTGTGCTCCCTGACTTCAGGGAAGGAGATAGAGAACCTGAATCATATGAAAAGTGATTGATTAATGAGCACCTGACAGAGTTAGTTAATTTGGTAAGGATGACAACTGACATACATGTTTAAAAAGATTATTTTGCATTATAGAGTATTGTCAGAGGCCATTGGGGGAAAATGATGAATTTCTCACACACTGTAAAAAATGAAAATCTTTTCATATATGATGCCATGATAGATGACATCTTTTATTTTAGTCAGAAAGTTTGTATAGTAGAAAATTAACAGTTGAGTAATTTTAATTCTAATAATTTGTTCATGCTTACAGTTAGGCTAAAAAGTAGTTTTAGAGGAGTGCCTGGGTGGCTCAGTAGGTTAAGTATCGGACCCTTGATTTTGGCTTAAGTCATGATCTCATGGTTCATGACTTCAAGCCCCACGTCAGGCTCTGCATCAATAGCATGGTGCCTATTTGGGATTCTTTCTCCTTCTCTCTCTGCCCCTCCCCTGCTCACTCACAGCCTCTCTCTCTCTCTCTCTCTCTCTCTCAAAGTAAATAAATAAACATTTAAAAAATCATTTTAGAAATAAGAATATTGTTGCTTTATTTTTTACTTCATTTTTTAAGGAAGAGAATCTTTTTTCCCACAATTAAAAAAACCTTTTTATTTGCATTTATTTTATGCTGAATTTATTCCTAGTCTATAAATTTTTATTTCGTCATTTTCTCCTGGGATTTCTTTCTTTCTTTCCTGTGCAATCTCCTCTTCTGGTTTAGAACCGTTTGTTCTTTTCCAGTAAGGATCATTTTAATGTGGCATTAGGAGCTCATGTATTGGTCAATCTGACTGTGAGTTATGTAAATCTGGTAGTCTGTGTTTGGGGGCTTTTGATTATATGGATTGCTCAATGACCCAATAATCTACATCTAAACCCTTAAGTTCAGCATCACTGTCTGCATTTTTAATCGATGTGCTGCAAAAATTCAGCACTCTTTTTGGGCCACTGACCCTGTGTCCAGACCTACTATTTGGCCTGGGCATACCTACCAACTACACCATTGTAACTATGGAATAGCACCCACTGGTTTTGTAAAGTGATGTCTTTCACATATTTAGTGGATTTTTCCATATGCATACCCTTGATGGTCTGTATGGTTTCACTAGTGTTCTTAAAGTGAACATGAAGATTTGAACCTTTTGATTTGCATGATGTTGTTGGGCATTCTGGGACAAGTGAATAGTGAACCATATTTGGAGATCACCTCAGGCTGCTTACTGGAAGAACCTTTTTTTCCCCTCTGTATTTTATCCTGAAGTATTGGTACATGGTTATATCAGTCAGGCTTTACTGAGGAACCAGAAACCATACGAGATATATTAAACAGAAGGGCTTCCTATACACAGTTAAGTTTTTCATGGAACGATTAGAAAGTTTGAAAGATCTGCTTCTAGGCTGAAATTTTTCAAAGGAGTCATATATAACTGGTATACCAGGGAAGCTAAAACCTTTGAAGCCACCATTGGAAACTGGAAAGTAGACAGTGGAACATTCTTTCAGAGCAGCTTCCAGTTAGCAGATCTTGATCACTAACAGAACAGTTAAGGACACTTGGAGTATGGCTCCTATCATTCCGCTTTCTAAATCTCTGTGTATCTGCATCTAATTGGATGAACCTAACTGCAAAGGAATCTGTAAATGTAGTTTTTCTTCCTACTTCTGCACGTAGAAGGAGAAGGTGCTGGAGCTTGGGAGAGTCAATCCAAGTAACTGCCAAATTGTCTTGATTCCATTTAAGAAGTCTTTTTCTGCTGCCCGTATAAATAATTAGAAAGGATAAAAATCTCAGGAATCCTTACAGCCACGGGTACTATGATCTTCTATGATCATTGTCTTTGAGTGTTGTGTTGGACTAGTTGGCTTGTAAATGTGAGAGCATAAATCTGTGTAGAAAGAAGTGTAATACTTGCTATTGTGCTAGGCTGTTATGATTTAGGATCAGTTTCTCATCCTTTTCTTCCTCTTATTTCTCTTCCTTCTCCTTCACATCCTTTACTTTCATATCGCTTTCATTATGTTCCTTCCCCAGGTTAGGGAAGTTTTCAGGTATGATTTCTTCAAATTAACTTTCTGCCCCCCTCCCTTTTCTCTCTTCTTTTGGGACTCTTATAATACAAATGTTATCACATTTGATGGAATCACTGAGTTCCCTAAGTCTATTCTTGTATTCCATAAATCTACCTTTCTTTTGTTCAGCCTCTTTATTTTCCATTTATTTTACCTTCTATATCACTTACTCATTCCCACGCTGCTTCCATCCTTGTGTTTTTACATCCGGTCTGTTTCAAATCTTGGTTATTGCATTTTTCATTACTGACTTTTTTTTAACTCTTTTATCTCTGTGGTAAGGGGCTCTTTGAAGTCTCCCACTCTTTTCTCAAGCCCACTGAGTATCTGTATGATTGTTCCTTTTTAAATTCTCCATCAGGCTTCTTACTTATATCTGTTTCAGTTAGATTTCTGACTGTGACCTCCATTTTGGCATTTTGTTTAACTCTGTCTTCTGTGTGTTAAAAAACCCTGTTATGGGGGCGCCTGGGTGGCGCAGTCAGTTAAGCGTCCGACTTCGGCCAGGTCACGATCTCGCGGTCCGTGAGTTCGAGCCCCGCGTCAGGCTCTGGGCTGATGGCTCAGAGCCTGGAGCCTGTTTCCGATTCTGTGTCTCCCTCTCTCTCTGCCCCTCCCCCGTTCATGCTCTGTCTCTCTCTGTCCCAAAAATAAATAAAAACGTTGAAAAAAAAAAAAAACAATCCTTTTATGTTTCTGGCTCCTGAGAATAATGGCTTTATGAAGAAGAGGTCATATCGTGCTTTCATTATAATCAAATCTACAATGAAAAAAAGCTGGCCTTGGTAATAACATTTAAGAATTGAATTTAGAAACCTTTTCCAGAATTTACTTCTTGTGTGCCTTTCATCACCTAACCTTTTATATGGTCATTATAAAAAAAAAATGGGAAAATGAGAACACTACTAAGTTATCAGGATAACTTAAAAAATATTTACTGATGCTTTAAGGTCACTTTTAAGGTTACACTAGAGAAATGAAAATAATCTATACATTTTACTAATCCAGGTAACACTTTCTGAAATGCCTTTGGTAAAATATTAAAATTAAAGTAAACATGATATAAGTGAAATGACACATATGCATATGGATGTGAAAGCTATTTCACATAATTTTATTGGAGATTCTTTCAGTGGGTTACCTTTAAAAAGGTAGCGATGACTTTTAAAACTGAGGATTTAAAATGTCTTTAGGGGACATCTTAATAGCAAATATTATTTGGGAAGGTATGAGAGGAGCCTGTCTAGGAAATAAACTGGTTTTTCACTCAGAATTTTTTTCCCTATTTTCACTGGTCTACTTGTCTTCAATGACCATTTAAAGATTAGACAAACAATGGCCTTTGGACTTTATGGTGATATGTGTAAACCACTTTGAAGTCCAAGCGTGAAAAGGACAAGATACATAGAAATACTAATAGTATCTCTCTGTGAAGGGATCCTTCTGGAATTATTACAACAAACAAATATATTTTACAACTTTTAAAAATTATTTTATTATTTAAATAGTTTTTGGTCCTTATTATATGTATGTATATATATATTTATTTTTGTATATGTATGTATGTATATATATGCATACATATACATACATATATATGTTTATTTTTAAGAGAGTACAAGTGGGGGAGGGGCAGAGAGAGGGGGACGGAAGAACTGAAGCAGGCTCTGCACTGACAGCAGCGAGCTCGACACGGGGCTTGAACTCATGAACTGTGACATCATGACCTGAGCTGAAGTTGGGCGTTTAACTGACTAAGCCACCCAGGTGCCCCAAGTCCTTATTTTATATTTAACTACGTCTGTCTTTGTTGTCCCTCAGGAAGCTTTTGACATGAAGTCTGAAGGACAGGCAACTGTAATTCAGCAGCTGGAACAGACCATTGAGGATCTGAGGACCAAAATAGCTGAACTGGAGAAGGGGTATCCTGCCCTGGACGTGGAGATGGCCAGAGGCCGTCATGGGGCTCAGAATGGAGGTGCGCCCTTAGAAGATGTCTGTCTTGAAGCTCTCAGGTTAGGAGAAAAGGATGTACGTCATCAAAGGATTTTACAGGCAAAGTCAATCCAGACATCCCCGACAGAAGAGGGTGGGATACCAATACTGCCTTCTGTGAATACACTGCCAGAGTGTCCTCACCACCCACCTGGGGCTGAAAGTGGAGACTCACCTGTGCCGTCCTCACCTTCCGGACCTCAGACAAAATTCTGTTCGGAGATTTCTTTGATTGTGTCTCCAAGGCGAATATCAGTACAGCTCGACACACATCAGCCCACGTTGCCTCCACCATCTCCATCCCTCCTGAAGTCTGACAGTCAAAGACAGTCCGGGTCACAGCCTTCCCATCCTTCTCTTCATACTGAGTTTGAAACCAGCCATGAACACTCTGTTTTCTCTTCCTTTGAAAACAGCCATAACATCCAACCCTCACCACCTCTGCCTTGCACAGAATCTTCCGGTTCCATGCCTGGTGTAGGCATGGCGGCTCCCCCACCTCCCCTTCTCCCTGGCACAACGAGACCTGTTGTTCCCAGTATAGCCATCCCTCCACCTCCTCCTCTGCCTGGTACAGAAATGTTACCGCCCCCTCCTCCACCTTTGCCTGATGAGGGAATACCTCCTCCCCCTCCTCTGCCAGGTGTGGGAATACCTCCTCCTCCCCCTCTTCCCGGAGTGGGAATACCCCCTCCCCCTCCTCTTCCCGGAGTGGGAATACCCCCTCCTCCCCCTCTTCCCGGAGTGGGAATACCCCCTCCTCCCCCTCTTCCCGGAGTGGGAATACCTCCTCCCCCGCCTCTTCCTGGAGTGGGAATACCTCCTCCCCCTCCTCTGCCAGGTGTGGGAATACCTCCTCCCCCTCCTCTGCCAGGTGTGGGAATACCTCCTCCCCCTCCTCTTCCCGGTGTGGGAATACCCCCTCCCCCTCCTCTTCCCGGAGTGGGAATACCCCCTCCTCCCCCTCTTCCCGGAGTGGGAATACCTCCTCCCCCTCCTCTGCCAGGTGAGGGAATACCTCCTCCCCCTCCTCTGCCAGGTGTGGGAATACCTCCTCCCCCTCCTCTGCCAGGTGTGGGAATACCTCCTCCCCCTCCTCTTCCCGGAGTGGGAATACCTCCTCCCCCTCCTCTGCCAGGTGTGGGAATACCACCTCCCCCCCCTCTTCCCGGTGTGGGAATACCACCTCCCCCTCCTCTTCCCGGAGTGGGAATACCCCCTCCTCCCCCTCTTCCTGGAGTGGGAATACCTCCTCCCCCGCCTCTTCCTGGAGTGGGAATACCTCCTCCCCCTCCTCTGCCTGGAGTTGGGGTTCCTCCACCTCCTCCTTTGCCAGGTATGGGGATTCCACCTGTTCCAGCTACCCTGCCAACTTCTGGAACAGGCATTCCCCCACCCCCTCTGCTTCCTGGATCAGGCCCTCCACTCCCCCCTCAAGTTGGAAGTAGCACTTTATCAGCACCACAAGTGTGTGGTTTTCTTCCTCCTCCATTGCCAGCTGGCTTGTTTGGATTAGGGCTGAACCAAGACAGAGGGAGTAGGAAACAGCCAGTAGAGCCTTGTCGGCCCATGAAGCCTCTGTATTGGACGAGAATTCAACTGCACAGTAAAAGGTAACATGAATTGGAGCTCATCTTTGCACAGTTTGGCAACAGGAGGGAGCATTTACCTTTAAAACTCTTGGGGAAATTACAATTTAGTGTATTTTTAAGTACTGCTCTGAAACTTATCTGTAGGTTTTTATGTTAATATTTACTGAAGCAATCTGTTATTTCAAATTTTAGACTTTTCTCAAAAGTATCAAAGGTATAAAACAAATGATATATGTGTATCAATGTATAAGATGTACAGATGTCTATCTGTATAGTTATTGATCAATCTTATAAAGATGGAAAGATATATTTTTCTTAGCATACATGCTCTATTGCTTCGTTCCAGAACCTCACTCTAGCAAATAGCTTATAAATATAAATCAAATCCTTAAAAGACTGACTGTCTTTAAGGATTTACTGACTCTTGAGGATATTTTTTGCATTCTTTTGAAGGCACAGTCTTGTGTTACTGTTCCCTTTTGTTTGCAGTAGTCTTTCTCTTCAAAGATGTGCTATGCAAAAATACACATATCCACACCCATGTGTGAAATAATTTAGTTTTGAGAATTTCCTGGCATTTATATAGAGAGTTTGTGACACAATGTGGTCATAAAGTCATACTTGGGAATGATATTTATAAAAGAATACTTCCCACCATGTATGCTGTTGGCATATTACTTATCCATGCATAGTCTATAGTTGACGTCCCTTGATCCCTGGGACAGTGCTATGACACATGGGTGAGGAATGTGCTCGCGGGGGACAAACCATACTCTTTAAACTTTACTGGCCTTCCTTTTTTTCTAACTTTCCATGATCCCTTGAATTTTTTTTTTAATTTTTGTATGATGTGGCATGCATTTAGAATAGGATCTTTCCAGGCCTCGTTCTCATTTGTTATACAATTTTCTCATCACTGAATCACATTAGGGGAGAAGAATCTACATAGTTTGACTACTTCTAAATTTGCAGCTCATTCTTTCTGTAATTTCCATGTTACTTATATATGCTGAGGCATCATGTCAAACTGTGACCCAAACTCATTTTATCCAGATACATTATAAGAAGTTATTTTGTTGTGTTGTTCCTTTGTTTCAAAAAATAGATCTACCCTTTTTAGGTGGTATGACATGAATCTACAGTCACTAAAGTCAGATAACAGTGGGTGATGGAAGTGGGCGGGAGATGGAGGGTACCACCTTGGATCATAAAATAATTTCTTTTTTAACCCGTGCATAGTTCACAAAGCTGATGAGTCAGGTTTGAATTGTGAGATAGCAAATATTTCTTGCCTTCATAGCTTATACTGAGAGGAGTTTTGCTTCTATGTTTTTTTTTTTTTTTAATTTTTTTTTTTTTCAACGTTTATTTATTTTTGGGACAGACAGAGACAGAGCATGAACGGGGGAGGGGCAGAGAGAGAGGGAGACACAGAATCGGAAACAGGCTCCAGGCTCCGAGCCATCCGCCCAGAGCCCGACGCGGGGCTCGAACTCACGGACCGCGAGATCGTGACCTGGCTGAAGTCGGACGCTCAACCGACTGCGCCACCCAGGCGCCCCAACTTCTATGTTTTTATACACTGATTTGATAACTAAGAATTCCTGGAAAGTATTTTTTTCTAGGCAAAGGTTTCATTCTATATTGGTGGCATTTTAACTTTCTTATCAAGTTGATAAAACAAGTGTTAGTCTTAAAGAAAAAGTATTCTTTCTCATCACCTTCCTGTTGCCCTCGTTTCCATCTCCTCTTCCCTTCCTTCCAGACTTCCTTCCTTCCTTCCTTCCTTCCTTCCTTCCTTCCTTCCTTCCTTCCTGACTTCCTCTCATGTTTTTTTCTCTTCTGCCCTTCTTTCCTTCTCTTCATTTTTGTTTATGCTCACGACAATATCTTGTAGTTTGGTTTGATGACTGTTTCATTGGTCTTTTGCTTAACTTTAGAGACTCCAGTGCTTCACTTATTTGGGAAAAAATTGAAGAGCCATCCATAGATTGTCATGAATTTGAGGAATTGTTTTCTAAAACTGCCATGAAGGAGAGGAAGAAACCTATTTCTGACACTATCACAAAGACCAAGGCTAAACAAGTGAGTATTTGTGTGTTTTCTGAGATTGGGCAGTATTTTGGGCATAAGTATGAAATTTCATTAGA